>NC_063256.1:22716063-22974830 GCF_019578655.1 Ricinus communis
CATTTTTAGTCTTCTATCTTCCTCGCTTCGACCCATTGATGTGAATAAGGTGGGGATATGGTGTTATGCTATTTTCTATCTCGACATGGCATGTCATCATAGAACCAAATAAATATCTCTTTTCTTTTCTCTATTATTCTTTCAAACTCTCTCCTTTCCTCATGAGTTATACCGTCAGCTATCAGAATATTCCATGGATTTGCATCTGTGTCTCAATTAAATGAATCAATTTAAATGAAATTGATGTCAAACATGCACATGTCATGATTATGTAAATGCACAATAACATTAGGAAAAACATCACACAAGTAAGTAAAATTGTTCATATTATTAATCTTAAAAAGGAAAGAAACATTGTCCTTAAAAATGTCGAACATTATTACATCATCGTCATAGAATACATCAATGATATTGTTTTTTATTAGAGTAATTAGCTCCTCTTCGCCAATATTCTTCGGCTGAGTGATAGGCTCTTCAGCTTCAATTCTTGGTGACCTTCTCAGACTTCCTTGATACTTAGCTCGATCATCCTGTCGATGATTAGGTCTTTGAAAATCTTGAACACTGGTATCTCGGTCCTAGCTACACAAACAGGTTCAGGCTTCCTAGAGTAATGCTTGAACTACTGGACGAACACGTCTTTTAAAATCTTGCCCTTTGGCTTGCCCTTGTCTTTCTCCTCAGAATACCCTAAGCCTTGTCGAGTCTTTTGACCTTTGAAGTCTAGTAGCTCCACAACACCTTGCTAATTCTTTCCTAGCACCATTACAAGCATGAAGTTCATTTTCTTAAACATGCTGGCTACTTTAGGATCCATATAGTCCTTGTAGAGAACTGCCACCTGGAATCTAGTAGGGGCATCCACCTCTTTGACAGCTTCCTGAATTATCGAGACGACCTTACCACCTTCTGTATGAATAGCAACGATCTCGCCTTCATGAGGGAACTTCACCTTTTGATGGACTGTAGAAGGGACTCCCCCTAAGGCATGGAACCATGTCCTTCCCAATAATAGTGCATACATTCTGGGATGTCCAAGACACTAAATTCCACCTAGGATTCAATTGGACTCGTCTTCACTAATGCTGAAAATGTCCCTTCTACGTCCCTTTTTGTCTCGTCGTATGCCCTTATGACCATGTCTGATGGTTTTAGGTCTTTCACAATCATCTCCAGTTTAAAGAGTATGCAAGATGGACATACATTGATAGTTGATCCGTCATCAACCATCACATATGGGGTTCTTTTCTTTTTCACCTCTGCTATTATCTAAAAGGCTTTATTGTGGTCCCTTCCCTCAAGTGGTAGGTCCTCGTCTAAGAAAGTAATCATCTTGATAGTCTTGTTAGTTATTGTCTTGATCATCTTCTTAGGGGTAGCCACTGTGCTGACACTTATACTAGATAAGGCCTGGATCAAAGCCTTTCGTGGTATGATGAATGCATCAGCAGCTCCCAAACATCAGTTGTCTTCTTTTCCTTCCTCCATCATTCTAGTAATACAGAATCCCCGTGTTCAGTTGGTTGCTTCTCTTGTTTCTGCTTTTGTACCCCAGCTTCCTTACCCTTACATGCTAGCTTAGTCTTAGAGTCATTGTCTACCCAAATGTCTTTGGCCTCAGTGTCTTGAACCTCATTCTCATCCTTGGAACTATACTAGATGTTGATAGTCATTACCGACTTCTTTTTGCCCTCCTTCCAGACTTCTAGGGGATAAGGCTTATAAGTGACTTGATCATCATCTAATCCTAGACCACTTGGCATAATGTCTTCAATCCTAACATCAGCTGAGGGTGGCCTTGAATACCAGACCCTGAAATCATATTTATTTGAGGGTTGCCTAAGTAGGTCTTCACACTCATATCGAGGAAGTTGCTCAACCTCCCATTCTTTAGAGTCGATTAAATCTTGGATCTCATGCTTGAGACTTCACTGGTCCATCATATGCCCAAAAGTCTAGTGATACTCACAATATTGACCATTGTGAGGGTTAGGACCATCTTTTGGCGATTGGGGCTTAAGCTTACGTTTTAGGTGTCAAAACACCACGGATAATGGTGCCCTAGGTCGGTGAAGGTTCATTGTGGGCTTTTTGGCTCAGCTGCTGGCTCAACTATTAGCTCAGCTTATAGTATGACTATGAAGGAGTTCATGATTTCCTTTTCGCCGAAGTCAAGGTTAATCATGGACACTTAGTTTGGCAGTGGTGTATTCTTATAGCTTCGTAAGGGGTTTCTTCTAGTGCTGGGCTGGTCTGGGTCACTGAGCTTTCCAGCATCAATAAAGTCCTTGATTTCATGCTTTAACCGGAAGCAGTTATCGATGTGGTGGCCAAATGCTTGATGGAATTTGTAGTAAGTGTTGGGCTTGTATCCAGGTGCTTTAGGATGGTAGGTTGGAGCATGCCATTCTGAACCAATCTCATGAAGATCTTAGAGAGAGGTTGCTTGAAGTTAGAAAAATTCCTTGGTTGCTGCACAATATTCACATCCAAGGTCCTACTCCCTCCAACTTGGTAGTTTGCCCTTTTGCCAATTCTCAAGGTCTTTCTCTTATCATTCTCTATTTCCTCGACTTGCAGCCCGTCATCATACAAATCCATGAAGGTTTTTGGGTTCATCATCTGCAACCTTTCGACCCATCTAGGGAGGACATTTTGGACTACCATACGAACCTGGTCCATTTCAGAGGGCTTACTTTTTCATTAGGCCAACCTTATTCATCCATCTGGTTAGGAAATCAGAGAAGAACTCATTTGTCTTCTATTTAGTGGATTCGGGATCTCCAATTGACTCCAAATAAGTGTTGTAGTCGTACTGCTTGACAAAAGAGTTGCACAAATCACGCCATTCAGCTTTGATGAATTTCTCCAAACCGTGGTACCAATTGACTGTGGGCCCTTCTCGAGACAGCACAAACAACTTAACAATTTGGGTCTTGCTCTATTGAGTAGTCCCTATGATGGTCACCTATTGCTTTAAATGGACTTTAGGGTCATCAGTCCGATTGAATTTGTTCATGTAGGGCATTATGAATTTCGCAGGCATCTTGTCTTCCTTCGTCAATACCAGTCCTTCGAAATCATAGGTTAGGTCCAGACCTTTGATTTCTAGCATACCCTGCATCTTGTCAAGCTGAGCACTCAGTCAACTTACAGCCTCGTTGGTGGCAAGGGCAGTCTCCCTTTTAGCCTAGTCAAGCATGAATTCCTCGAAATCCCAAAAGTTCCAAAGCACTTCCCTTCTAGTTAGGTCTTCGGCATTAGCATTGGCATTAGCTGCGGCAGTAGTGGCAACAACAGTTTCACTGGCAACCAAAGCCGAGTCAATAGCAACAGGTGGGTTAGCCGGTGCCATAGGAGCAGCAAGTGGGGCTTGGTTAGTAGCCATCCCAACCAGGAGTTGTTGGAGTTGCTCCCGAATCACACCCCTCAAGTCTTTGATTACCGCATTCTTACGGATCTCAACATCTTGTTCGTTAGCTCTTTCATTGGCCATCTTTTCTTAGCTTCTCGGTCTTTCTAAATGCTCTAACATTGTTCTAATTCTCGAGGAAATAGGCACTCTTTCCAACCACCCACTGTCCTTCCAATCCATAGAAAGTCTATATGGCTAAAAAAAGAAAAGGTTAATATGATGCATGGGATTCATAATGCACATGCTATGCACAAGGATAAAAGAAAAGCTTAGCAGACATAGTAGTGTACAATTTATTCTTCTAACCTTATTACTCCGGCACACGGTTCGTGGTAAGTCTTTCTTTCTTAGGATTTTTGGCTTGGGCTTTCTATCAACAAGGGGATAGTATGCCTTATGTGCATGCCATAATCCCTCAAAGCATATTTAAATCGAACAAGGTCATGTTCTTCAGTATAAGCATAAAAGCCTGCATATTTGGGCCTGGGCCCAGATTCCACATTTTGGGCCAAGGCCTTTTAATATTTGGGCTTAAAACACTTACAAGAAAGAACATCTCATATAACAAGTAACAGGTAACCTAGGGGAGATTGCTACAATCATTACCATGATCAATCATAAAAACTAGTTCTTTTGTTCTTTCTCTGTCTTTTTACTTGCGTTTATATTATTATTTCTTAGAAACATGATTAGGGTTTTTATCTTTGATCAGTATGATTAGATTAGGACTTAGAATATACATGTTAATAGAGTTTTGAATCTGATAATAAGAACTAGAGTTTTTTCTTAGATATGATATTTTGCCAATTAGGGTCATAGATTTATTTAAAAACATGACCATAGGATTTTTATTTAGTTTTTGTCATTAAAATTTGGTAATTAATTCAAATTAAAATATGGTTCTTTGTTTAACAACTTATAGTTAGTTTATGGGATTTTAGGGTTTCTAGTAATCTAGGTATTTTTTAGCTTATGTACTTTATCTTTTTAAATATTTTAGCTATCTTGTCTCATTCTAAAGTTGTTCAAACATCTATGCATGTGAAAATCATATCTAGAGTGGGTTTGGACTAGTAAACAAGGAAGAATCGAAGGAAAACTATTCAAAGTGCTGCCTGGACTCCAGAGGCCGATCGGCTGACTATATAGCCAATTGGCTCTATACTCAACTGATTGGCTCTTCATACAAAGCCAATCGGCTAACCATGCTAGCCCCAATCTTTTCTGCTTTTTTGGCAGTTTTTAATATATTGTTGGCCTCTATTCAGTTTTAGGCCTTTCTAGTTCTGTAATTGTATTTGTAGGCGGGTTGTAATAGCTAGGGTTTCTTTTTTCTGCTTTATTTATTTCATTATTATTTTATTGTTTATTGCATGTTAACCCAATATATGATTGATTAATTGAAATGGGCCACTTATACTTAGGGTTGAAAACCGATCCAACATGAATCTGATAGTCTAATAGGTTAATCCTTTAACTTAGCCTAATCCTTAAAATTCAATTAGACTAGTGGGCTTTGACATGTTTAGTTAAGCTTTGAACTTAGTTAGGGTTGAAATCAAAATGAATGGGTCTTTTCATAATATGTAGTCCAATAGGCTTAAAGGCTAGAATTCAAAGAACATAATATGTAATTAGGCTAGAATAGTAGGGCCTCATGCATAATTGGTTAGTAAATTAGATTAACAATTTGAATATGGGCTGGGCTTGAATAAAATGGGCTAGACTTAGGTGTATTGTGTGATGTTTTGGCATGCTTGTGTATAAAATACTTGCATTTATAGGGAATCTTTCATTAGCAATAAATTTAAAGACTAATATACACAAATAAGAAAGTTGGCTTCCAGATCCATCTCTAGACTTTATGGAATCTGAATAAAGCCACTTATTAGTAAAAGTGTCCCGGTGATTACCTGCGTGGTGACTCCCATCTCCGCGCCAGTCTCAATAACTAGTTAGCATGTTCCCGATTAGGTTGAAAAGCCTTACAGTGCCGTAGTCGCCAAAGACACTTGGGTGCGCCCCCAAAATCGGCGACTCCGCTACGGATAAGAGAAGCAAATTCCAGTGTATGTTTGTCTTTAAATTTACCATTTAAGAGATTATTCTTGCATCACTACATTTTCACACACTATATACTTTGGTCCCTATAGGCCCGATGGCGTTGGCTACTGATTCTTTGGTTCCACTTGAATTCTAGAATTGCGATACTCGCTACCATCGTTCATAAGTAATGAGTGTATTTTCTTCATCGCATGGACCCTTAAATGAGGAGACGGGCTAAAGGAAGGACATTTTTTTGCTTGTGGGAGCCTTTTATCCTTACCCAAGACTCCGCTCATAGTAATGACCATAGTAATCTCTCCTAGGTACCTTATTGCTTGCTATATGAAATGTTCTTCCTTGTAAGTGTTTCAAGCCTAATATTGAAAGGCCTTGGCCCAAATGTGGAGCCAGGCCCAAGGCCAAAATATGTAGGTTTTTATGCTTACACTGAGAAACATCATCTTATTTGATTTAAATTTACTTTGAGAGAATCTGGCATGCGCGTCAGGCCTACTATCCCCTATTAATAGAAAGCCCAAGCCAAAAATTCTAGGAAACAAAGACTCACTACAAACCGTGTGCATGAGTAATAAGGTTGGAAGGATAAATTTTATACTATTATGTGTATACTAACATTTTTCTCTTTTGTCCTTGTGCATAGCACATGCGTCATACTAGTCATACTAACTTTTTTTATTTTAGGCATACATACTCTTTTGTGGGTTGGAAGAGGCAAGATAGTGGGAGGCTAGAAAGAGTGCTTATTTCCCCAAGAATCATAACTATGTTAGAGCACCTAGAAAGATTAAAATGCCAGGAAGAGATGGCCAACAAAAGAGCTAACGAACAAGACATTGAGATTCTCAAGAATGTTGTAATTGAAGACTTGAGGGGTGTGATTCGGGAGGAACTTCAGCAACTCCTGGCTGGGATGGCTGCAAACCAAGCCCCACCTGCTACTCCTGTTGCACCACCTAACCTGCTTGTTGCTATTGACTCGGCTATGGTTGCCACTGAGACTACTACCGTGGCTATTCGTGCTGTCACTAGAAGGACCCGTAGTCAACTCGTACCACGGTCTAGAGAAATCTGCCAAAGCTGAGTAGCATGATTTGTGCAACTCCTTTGCTAAGCAATACAACTAAAACACTCATTTGGAAAGTCAATCAGGGATCTCGAATCCACTAAACAGAAGCCAAATGAGTCCTTCTCTAATTTCCTAACCAGATGGAGGAATAAGGCTGGCCTAGTTAAGAACAAGCCCTCTAAAAAGGACCAGGTTCATATGGTGGTTCGCAATGTCCTTTCTGGATGAGTTGAAAGGTTGTAGATAATGAACTTGAAGACCTTCATAGATCTGTATGATGACAGGCTGCAGGTCGAGAAAATAGAGAATGATAAGAGAAAAATCATGAGAATTGGCGAAAGGGCAAACTACTAGGCTGGAGAGAATAAGACCCTAGATGTGAATGCTATGCAACAACCGAGAAAGTTTTCAAACTTCAAGCAAGCTCTCTCCAAGATCTTTGAAAAATTGGTTTAAAATGGCATTGCTACCACCCTAAAGAATCCATCGAACCTAAATGCACTCGGATACAAGCCTAATACTTACTGCAAATTCTACCAAGCACCTGCCACCATACCAATAATTACATCCAACTAAAGCATGAAATCCAGGACCTTATTGACGCTCGAAAGCTTAATGATCCAAACTAACCTAGCATTAGACAGAACCCCTTACCAAGCTATAACACCACCCCGAACCAGATGTCCATGATTAACCCAAACTTCAGCAAAGAGGAGATCATGAACTCTTTCATAGACCTAACCCAAGCCGAGCTAATAATCGAGCCAACAAGCCCACAAAGAGCCTTCATTCAGTTGGAGGCACCACTATCTATGGTGTTCCGACACCTAAAATGGAGCAGGAAGCTTAAGCCCCAATTGCCGAAAGATAGTCCTAAGCTTCACAATGGTCAGTATTGTGAGTATTGCCAGGCTTTCGAGCATGTGACGAACTAGTACAACCATCTTAAGCACGAGATCCATAACTTAATTGACTTTAGAGAATGGGAGGTTGAGCTACTTCCTCGATATGAGTATGAAGACCTGCTTGGGCAACCCTCGGGCAAATATGATTTTAGGGTTTGGTTCTTAAGGCCACCCTCAGCTAATATTCAAATCGAGGATATTGTGCCAAGTGGTTGAAGGTCATATGACGATCAAGCCACTCGTGAGCCTTGTCTCTTTGAGGCATAGAAAGAGGGGGAAAAGAAGTCGATAATGGCTATCGACACCTGGTATAGTTTCAGGGATGAGAATGAGGTTCAAGACACCGAGGGGCCAAGGACATCTGGGTAGACAGTGATTCCGAGACTGAGCCAGTGGGTAAAGGTAAGGAAGCTGGTGTTATAAGAGCTGAAGCAAGAGAAACAAGCACCTAAAGACGGGGATGCCATGTTGCTAAAACGGTGGAGGAAGGAGAAAAAGACAATTGATGTTTCGGAGATGCTGATGCATTCATCAGACCATATAAAGTCTCTAATGCTGGCCTTATCTGGTATAAGTGTCAGCCCAGCAGCTACCCTTAAGGAGATGACAAGACCACCGGGATGATCACCTTCTCAGACGAGGACCTACCACTTAAGGGAAGAGACCACAACAAGGCCCTCTACATAGCAATAGAGGTGAAAGGGAAGAGAACCTCTTATGTGATGATTGATGATGGCTCAGCTATCAATGTGTGTCCATCTCCTATACTTCGTAAATTGGGAATGACTGCGAAGGACCTAAATCATCAGACATGGTCATAAGGGCCTATAACGAGACAAAAAAGGACGTAAAAGGGACGTTTTTAACATTGATGAAGACGAGTCTAATTGAATCCCAGCTGGAGTTTACTATACTGGACATTCTAATAACTTTTGCACTGTTATTGGGAAGGTGATGGTTCTATGTCCTAGGAGGATTCCCTTCTACAGTACATTAGAAGGTGAAAATCCCTCATGAAGGTGAGATCGTCACTATTCACGCCAAAGGTGGTAAGGTCATCTCGACAATCCAAGAAGCTGTCAAAGAGGTGGATTACCCAATCGGATTCTAAGTGGTTGTTCTTTACGAGGAGTACATGGATCCTAAAGTAGCCAGCATGTTCAAGAAAATGAACTTCATGCCTAGAATGGGGCTGGAAAAGAATCAGCAGGGTATTACGGAGCTGCCAGACTTCAAAAGTTTGAAGACTCGGTGAGGTTTGGGGTATTATGAGGCGGAAGACGAGAGCAAACCAAAGGGCAAGACTCTAAAAGATGTGCTCGTTTAGGAGTTCAAACCCTACTCTAGGAAGCTCGAACCTATTCCTGTACCTGGGACTAAGGTACCGGGATTTGAGATTTTCAAGAACCTAATCATCGACAGGATGATCAAACTAAGTATCAAGGAAGTCCGTGAGAAGGTCACCACCAAGATAGAAGAGCTGAAGCTGGAAGAGCCTACCACTCAGCTAGAAAAGATAAGCCGAGAGGAGCTAGCTGCTCTAATTAAAAATAATATCATTGATGTATTCTATGACGATGATGTAATAACATCCGACATTTATGAGGACGATGTATTTTTTCTTTTTAAGATCAATGATATGAATGACGTTTCTTACTTGTGATGTTTTTCCTGATGGTAGTGTGCATTTTGATAATCATGACATATGCATATTTGAAATCAATTCTATACAAATTGATTCATTTAATTTAGGCACAGGTGAAAATCCACGAAATGTTTTGATAACTCATGATATAACTCCCGAGGAAAGAATAGAATTTGAAAAAATAATAAATAAGAAAAGAGGTATTTGCTTGGTCCTACGATGACACGCCAGGTCTAGATAGAAAAATAGCAAAGCACTATATCCTAACTTATTCGCACATCAAGCCGGTTAAGCAGAAAATGAGAAGACTAAGGCTGGAATGGGCATAAAAGATATGAGAGGAAGTTGTTAAGCAGGTTAAGGTCAATTTTCTCAATGCGGTTGACTACCTTGAATGGTTGGCAAACATTGTTCCAATCTCAAAGAAGCACGATAAGGTTCAGATGTGTGTAGACAACCGGGACTTGAACAAAGCATGCCTGAAGGACAATTTTCCTCTTCCTCATATAGATGTGATAGTCAATACCGTTGCTTTAAATGCAATGTACTCCTTTACGGATGGGTTCTCCAGATACAATCAGATTATGATGGCAGTAGTGGACAAGCTTAAGACTTCGTTCATCACCAAGTAAGGGACATACTGCTACAAGGTTATGCCTTTCGGACTAAAGAATGCGGGGGCAACTTATCAAAGAGCAGCCACTACCTTGTTTCATGCATGATGCATAAGAAGTTGGAGGTGTATGTTGATGACATGTTGTTAAAGTCTGAAACAAGGGAATGACACTTTCAGGCTCTTGATAAGTTCTTAGGACGAGTGGAAAGATATAACCTGATATTGAATTCGAAGAAGAGTGTATTCAGAGTTACATCAGGGAAGCTGCTAAGGTACATAGTAAATCAAAAGGGTATTGAGATTGACTCGGATAAGGTCAAAGCCATTCAAGAAATGGCAGTGCCGAGGATGGAGAAGAAGTTAGAGGTTTCCTAGGACGTCTACAATATATTAGCAGGTTCATTTCCATGCTCATGATGGTTTGTGATCCAATCTTCCAACTTTTGAGGAAACATCATCCTATTGTATGAGATGAACACTGTAAAGAGGCCTTTGACAGAATCAAGGAATACCTTATGAAGCCACCGATACTCAAGCCGCCAAAGGATGTCAAGCCGTTAATCTTATACTTAACCTTGGAGGAAGAAGCTATAGAGGCGATGGTATCGTAGTGCAGGCCTAACAATATGGAACATGCGGTCTATTACCTTAGCAAGAAGTTGAGTCAAAGTACAACCTCGTGGAAAAAGACATGCCTAGCCATGATATGGACTACAAGGAAGTTGAGGCACTACTTCCAACCTTATATGGTGCAAGCAATTTTAAAAATAGACCATTTGAAGTACTTATTCAAGACTCCATCCCTTATAAGAAAGCTGGCTAGATGGTTAGTGCTCCTAATAGAATTTGACATTGAGTACATCACTAAGAAGGTATTCAAGGGTAGGGCTATGGCTCAGTTTCTAGCCTAGAACGCGATTGAAAGGGATGACCCTTAGGGGCTGGGATTTCTCGATGAGAATCTAGGGACAATTAAGATCCAAGAGCAGAAGATGTACATCGATGGAGTTGTGAGCATAAGAGCTGCAGACTTAGGAGTAGTTCTGATCATGCCAAAAGGAGAGATGTTGCCAATGGCCAAGAGGTTGGACTTTAAAGTGACTAATAACATGGCAGAGTATAAAGCATGTTTACTTGGATTAGAAGTGATGGTGGTAGCAAGAGCTAAACGTCTAATGGTTCATGGGGATTCAATGCTGGTAATTCAACAAGCCCTCGAGGAATGAAAATAAAATAGAGGTTGAAGCCGTATGTCAATTATCTCAGCACTTTAGTGTGGAACTTCTCCAAATGTTCTTTTGTAAACTTGCCTCGAGATGAGAATTAGATTGTGGATGCATTAGCTACTCTGTCATCTATGTGAGTTAATCCCTGGCAGCTGTCGATGAAACCTTTGGTGATCGTGAAGTCAGGTGCACCTTATTATCAAGGGAATTGAATTATGCAAGTTCAGATACCAGAAGAGAACCCATGGTTTTACGATCTGAAGAAGTTCATAGAAGACAGGAAGTATCCAAAGAAAACAACAGCCAAGGAAAGGTATGCCTTGTGAGTCCAAGTTAGAAATTACGTTTGCCACGAGAGAGTAGAAGGATGATGTCGAGTGTATAGCTCCGGTATGTAACTAAAGCAGAAGCTCAAGTGGTGATGAAAGAAATACACAAGGGAGTGTGTGGGCCTTATATGAGTAGAATTGTGCTAACTAGGAAGATCATGCAGCAAGGCTATTGCTGGTTGATAATGGAGAAGGATTGTATAAAGTTAGTAAGGAAATGCCAAGAGTGCCAGCTATATAGTGACTGAGTCACGTGCGTCAAACCGAGCTGCACAACTTAACGTCTCCTTGGTCTTTTGCAGCTTGGGGTATCGACATTATTAGAGAAAGAAAGCCTCATTCGAAAGGCCACAAGTTCATAGTCGTAGCCATTAATTACTTTTCAAAATGGGCCGAAGCCGAGTCGTTCACTATTGTGGGGGCAAGACGTCTGGCCAGATTCATAGAAAGGAACCTGATCTGTAGATACGGAGTCCCACATCATGTTGGGATGAATAATAGGGTGCAACTCATGAGTGAAACAGCAGACCTACTCGCGAAATACAAAATCGAGCGTCACGTGTCTTCTCCATAAAGACTTCAGGCGAATGGAGCAGTAGAGGCAGCCAATAAGAATCTGAAGAAGATACTTTCAAAGATGGTATGAATCACAAGGATTGGTTGTTTCGATTACCCTTCACGCTTTGGGAATATCAAACAATCGAGTGAATGTCGACCAGGCAAACTCCATACTTTATGGTTTATGGACTTAAGGTAGTATTGCTAGCTGAGTTAGAATTGAAATCTTTGAGAGTTGTATTAGAGGCAGAAATACCAGAATATCAATGGGTTGCGCAAAGATACCAGCAACTGGCCTTGATTGACGAGAAAAGGATGAAAGCCATATACTGCACGCAGTTGTATCAGAAAAGGATAGCTAGGGCGTCCAATAAGAAAATAAAGCCATGAAAGATTAGAGCTGGTGATCTAGTTTTGAAGCATACAAGACCTACCACATTTGACCCGAGAGGGAAGTTCAGGCCAAATTAGGAAGGCCCATACATCGTCAAGAGGATTCTGCCTAGAGGTACCACTAAGATCTTAAACCTGGAAGGGAACGAGTTCACTGAGCTAATCAATATAGATCGTCTCAAGAAATACCATGTCTGGAAAAGGAAAAATAAGAAATAATATAAAAATAGCCTACTGATCGAAAAACCTAAAAAGGCTGGTCAGACAAAAGTTAGGGCAAAAGAGAGAAAATAGTCAGCTAGAAAATCTGAAAAGACTTGCTGATGATAGAAGTTATGTCATGAGAAATTAAAATGTACCCATCGGGCTTTTACTAAATGACTGAGATTGTTTTGAGTTGTTATCAAACATATGTATTGTCACGACCCAATTTGTAGGCCCATGACTGGCACTAGGGAATGGGTAGGCTTAAGATCACCAAGTCCCGTAGTAAGCCTTACTAATCGATATTCAGTAAAGTGCATATGAAAACATATTATTAATCCTGTCTGACATGCCATACGCAGATCTAACTAGTCATTGATAACATTTCATGTCCGTTATAGACCAAGATAATCATAACAAATCAAAAATACTACTACAGAAGGTCTAGAATATAAAATAACTAAAAATACGAAGTATAAATTATTTGCAATAGGCCTGATGAAGAAGGAAATCGGGCTGTCAAAATGCAGGACAGTGAAGAACTCTAACTGTCACCTGAAAAAGATAAAATTAAGACTATCAGCCTCGAGAGTGAGTTAAAATCACATAACCCTATAACTATTACAATCTTCTCAATATAATATTCATTGACTCAGTATATCATGCCATTGTGTATTAAAATACGAGTCATGCCATAATTTAGAAAGAAAATACATTTAAAGACTTATGGGACAAGTGGCTCAGTAGAACCCTAACCCAAAATGCTAGTGGACTTTCGGCTTTCTTATTCCAATAGGTCTGGCGCCCAAGGAGCGAAGCTCAACCAGGGTCCTTACATCTAGCCTGGACACTTGATTCCGAATTAAACCAGCGCTCAGAGAGCATTGCTCGACCAGGGACCTTTCTCCAGCAGTCAATCTTTCATAGCCTAGAGAGTTATACTCGACCAGGAAAAAATCCAAAAAATAACCTTTGTTACCTGCATCTGATTATTACCGGTGCGCACGCGATCTTGATGTAACCCATCAGGTGGCAGGTTCTACTGTCGCCTCATCCCAATGTTACAATCACAACATTTATAAAAATCATTATCAGAATAATCTCAGGCCAGCATAACTTATTCAATAACACAATGAGAATTAAAAATTTAGAAATCTCGAGAATAGTAAACATGCAGTTTATGAGTAGTGATAATAATAGTAGTCTTAAAATAACATATTTTAAGATATTGTAAATAACGAGTCAAACTAATTAATAATAATATTAATATTATTCGTGATGATTATCAGTTAAATAAAATTACTTATAATAACAATAATAATATTCATAAATAAATGTTAATCATTAGATATTGCATTAAATCTATACATGCCAATGGTACAGTGATTATGTTATTTTAACTCACAGTTCTGTCGCGCTCCATAGTCCGCTCATACACCTCGGGTGGAGCTGGCGGGATGGACGGATTATCTATTCATGAAAACACTCAGTTAATAGATATTCTTAAATTTTCCTAAGCCTAGACCCCTAGATTGGACTGCCTAAAAATATTTTAGACTCAAAAATTCTGTCGAAAATTCGGCAGAACCTCCTATAAATTACGGACATTTACCCCCCGTACAATGGGTCCAGAACCTGCTAGAAACACTTTAAATATTCTGCCATTAATTAACGTGAGTCGGACCATCAAAACTGCATTATTTTTCTCGACTCCGCAACACAACACAAATCATAATTAATTAAATTCAATTAATTTTAAATTATCCATAATTGATAATTAATAGCAATAATATCTCTCTAAAATTATAACATAATTTTTTAGGTCCAAATAAAATTATATCGAGTCGAAATTTCAAAATTTTGCACGTTTGAAAAACACCAAGGTCCGGAAGCCAGTCTTGCCAATGGTGTCGGAATTCGAATCTGAAAGCGCTTACGTGAAGCTCGAGTTGCGGGGAGTCTGAAAACATAAGAGTTTCGACTGGAAACTCATCGGAAGGCACCGGATCGGGGCCGGAAAGAAGATGCTCTAATGAGGCTTCACCGAGGCTGCCGTCGAGGATTTCACAGTTAGGAAGCATAGCCTAAGGGTTTCCAGTGGTGGGGAGCTCAATTCTAGTGTCAGATGGTCGAAAGGAGGACAACAAGTGGCCAAAACAGTGACGGCAGCCCCTTTGTCCATGCGAACATCAGCAGCGAGGGAGGGAGAAAGAGGAAGGTGGCGCAGCGATGAGGAGGAGAAGAAGGAGGAGCTTGGCTACTGCGTCGGCTGCGCTGTGGCCGGAGAAGGCAGAAGTCAGGGAGGGAGACGGAGTTGGCATCGGGGAGAAAAGGGGGAGGGAAAGGAGGAAGGGGAAGGAAGGAAAAAGGGAAAGGAGAGGGGGGGAGGAAGGAAAGAAAAAGGAGGAGAAAAGAAATTTCTTTTATTATTAATTTTTTATTTTTTATTTTATTTTACTTTCTTAGGGTATTACATGTATGTCTGTTTATCATTTTACACACTAACTGAAAGAAAAACCAAAACTAGAAGTTCCAAGCAAAATAAATGAAATCCGAAAAGAAGCACAATTTTTATTTCTTTGCATAATTTGTATCTGCATCCTTAGATAGAGAAGCTAGTTCTCGAATCGAGCAAGGTTAAGGGAAATCAATACTTGGAGCAGCCAAATCTGTAAAAAGAAAAAAAAAAAAGAAAAGAACAAAAAGCTAAGTTGAAAACCCGAAAGGGAGCCTTAGGCAAAAATAAAGTCTGCTAAGTTGAAAACCTCAAACAACAACTTAGGCAAAAGTTAAGACAAAAGCCTGCTAAGTTGAAAATTGAAAGGGCGGCTTAGGCAAAAGCATTATAATAGAAAAGAGATTTGGTTGCATGGCCTTCTGATGCAATTTTTAGTGTGCAAACAAAGAAAGGAGTAAAAGAAATGAGAAAATGGGGACAATACATTTTATACCTTCAAAAATAAAAGTCTACACAAAGGTTTCAGGTTTTATATTCAATTAGAAAAAAAGTACAAGCAAAGGAAAGTCATAAGCCGAAGTTCCCTCTCGGAATATTCATCTCGTCGTCTGATTCAACATCCATCCTTTGGGTCTGTAAGTTGGACAACTGGAGAGTCAGGGTATTAATTCGCCGTTGCTGAGCATCAAGCTAACGATGCTGGTCGTCTGGCTGCCCTATAATCCCTCACGGTCCCTCTAATAGAAACCCAAAAGGAGAACTAGTTAGCAAATTTCACACATTTTATGCATACATTATGCATTTCATAATTCATAATTTATAATTTTATCTTGGTTTTACCTGCCAATCCTCACCAAGGATGAAGAATTGTCTCCTTACGACCCCAACCAGTCGATGTACGTGCTCAAACTGGTATCTCTAAACTTGTATTTGTATATATGTCAGTAACCTTTTCAAGAAAGCTAAGAGATAAAAATGCAAAAGGAAAGAAAAAGCTTACATGGGTGCAATTGCTTGAGACGATCACCAGAGTGAAATACTGATCCATAGCAAGACAATGCTCTATCACATCAAGCGGGCTTTAGTATAAAATCATTGGATCAGGAGGGAATGAGACAGCCCTAGGGACCACATTTGACGTAGCCGTAGGTGGTGCCTCGAAAGTCACACCAGCGGATGAGCCTGTAATATGGGAAGGTCGGGTGCGTCGAGAAGACCATCCTTCAAATGGCTCACGAAAGTAGGGGCCTGGTAGATAAGCTGTAAATAGGTGAATAAAAGAGTAGTACATATAAAAAAGAGAGAATTCTAAATAATATGAGAAAATACCTAGACAATGGTGTCATCACTAAGAGGTAAAGTCCCCAGCAGCTATGGGATGAACGAGGTATAATTGATCAGCCATGATCGAATGGTGAAATCCTCAAGCTCGTCATATCCATTCAAGCATTTCGCCAGCTCCTCTTCGGCAAGATCTGCCATCTAGAACATAGAGAGTGGAGGAGATAAGGGAACTCAATGCCTACTGGGACCGTGCTCCTAACCATAAATCCTTTTACCGAGGTATGAGCCCAACAGGCAGGCCCTGCCAACAGCACTCTCCTTTGCTCGAGGCTGATCTTTAAGGCCAAACCTGCAAGAACGAGGAGTCAGTGCACACAATATTTATATAAAAGAAATTGAAAGAAAAGTAGTCAAAATAAATTACGTGGATTGTATGCCAGAAATCATAAATCCTCTGCCACCATAGACAGTGACATCCATATGATGATATAGTTACGCGAGGGCCGCATATACCCCCAGTTGTAAGAAGAGACCTGGTCCAGGTCCCGCAGAGGTGCTAGATAGTGAAAGTTTAACGAGTTCCTAGAGTCGTTAAACAAAGTCATACCAAAAAGGTACACCAAAAAGACCTGGGCCATCCGGTCAAGCTCTCGAGCATTCCAAGGAATGAAGCCCTAGTAGTGGAGAGTGATGCACTAGCTCGCATTCTTGAGTGTCGATGAGATTCCGAGTAAGTCAATTGTAATTTTAGAGGCAACCAAGAGGAGGGGAGTGAATTGGTTAAAAATAAGAAAAGAAAACAATCTTAAACCAAAAATGGAAAAAGCAAGCACAACTCACAACACCAAGAAATTATAGTAGTTCGGCCAACTCTTGCCTACATCCACTCCTTAAGAATCCTCTTCAGATTTTCACTATCAAATAGAAATGATGACCTTAACTCTATTTGTGTTCTTTTACAAGACTAAAAATAAACCCAGGTGTTTTTCTCAAAGGCTCACACTCTAACCCAAGTGTTTTTCCTAGGCTTACACTCTAACCCACTATAAGATTTTTAATCTCTTACCCAAACACTCAATCTCTCCTTTTGAGCTTTGAATTCAAGAATTAAACGCTGAACTACCCAAAGATTCAATTTCAAGCTTGAATCTTTAATACAAATTATAAAGATAAAGATAAATGCATAAATGAAGGGTCAAAGTAAATGCTTTTGCTTGACCTAGAACACTTAGAAATGTTGTTTAAATACTTCTAAGTAAAAAAGAGTCGTTGCACCCTCACTAATTGTAAAAGTGGTCGTTTCTACAACTGTCATAAATGCAGCTTCATGGCGTGAACAATCTTTCACGGTCGTGAATCATCAACACGGAAAACAGATTTGAAAAGTTGGAACCCATCACGGCTGTGAATAGTTCTTCATAGGCGTGAAAGTTGCTTTCATGGCTTCGAAACTTTAGCCGTAGGTTCTTCTACGATAGTTTGAAAATCTGGAGAGCCTTCAAAATTCATGGGCATGATAATCTTCTTTATGGGCATGAACAACTTCCTCGCCACTAGGAAGTTCAATGGATTTCCTAAGTCACTGAACAAGGTGGATCCAAAAAGATATACTAGGAAGGCCCGGGCTAACTGATTCACCTTTCTAGCATTCTGAGGCACAAAGCCTCTATAATGGAGAGGAATGCTCTAGTAAACAATGTAGCGGGTGATAGTTGCTATCTATGCAGCTACAATCTAAGGCAGTGTACCTATCGATGCAGTCTAGCACAAATGGCGAGTATCAAGGTCGTATTCCTCAAGAAAGTGAAAGCCTAGAGTTACTCCTTTGTTCTTTGTTATATTAACCTAGAATGAATGATGAATAATTTCTAAACTAACTAATAGCTACAAGCTAAGTTCTAAGGGAGATGTAGGAGTAAATGGATAAATGAAATAACCTAGACATGAAAGCAAACCCAAAGGGAACCTAAACTAGTCAGCAATCAAACAAAAGATAAAGGATTGATGACTCCAATTATGCTACCCGTGGATGAATTCTTAACTAAATTCGGTTTCTCTCTCGAGATAACCGAATTCCTAAACTTAATAACCTAAAGTTGGAATCTTTTCCTAACGATTGATTCCTAAATTAGCATTAAGCTTTAATCTGCCTCTATTAAGCTTTGTTAATTCTTAATCCAGCTAGTTAATTATCCTTATCTCTAAGTGATTATTAACCAGTTCTTGCTATTCAAAATTCCAATTGCCAAATGGACTTCTCAATCACATAAAGTAATCTAAACACCACAATTCACAACGTCTCATGAATAATGCATTATCTTATAAATACTGAAAGTGAGAAGAATACAAAACTAACTCAAACAATCCAATAATATAACATTAAGCCAACATAGTAAAGAAATCCCAATGGATTTAATCAATCTAGCTAAACATGTTCATTATTAAAACCTACAAGAATTCAATTACAATAATGAGTAAAGGTAGAGAAACCCAATTACACCCTTGGATGAGAGTAAATAGCCCCAATTCCTCTTGCTCGAATTGAATCGATTCTTGTTCCTCTTGCTCAAATTGAAACCAATCAACGAACCTCGCCCAATCTTCAATCTTTAAAGGGAATCTAATTGAAACCTTGGTCCAAGTCTCCTTTTTCCTTGGTTTTAGCTCAAAGAACCCTTAGAGAGAGAAAAATTAGGGTTTGGGATGTTCTCCCCCATTTTTTTTTTCATTTCCCTCTTTTCTTTCTTTTAATTAATTCGTCCAGCTGCCGCAAACATGGCCATGTTAATGCCCGTGTTGGGAACACGGCCTGGTGTTGATGCCTGTGTTACTCTCTGTGGTCGTGCTCCTTAATGCATCTTTTTCCTATTGTCAAATGCACCCAACACGGTCGTTTTGGTGCCTGTGTTGGGAACACGGCCAGTGTTAAAACCAACATGCCCATGTTCAGATTAGGGATGCACGGACTTGACTTGTTTCGGCCATTTTGATGTCCAATTCTGCTCCAATTCTTCCCTTTATCACTCTTTGACTTCTTTTGGACTTAAAGTACATAAACAAATGCATAGGGTGAGTGTTGCGACCAATTCACATCCAAATGTACATAAAATCAGCCTTAAAAACCCTATTTAGATGTGTGTATTCTACGCACATCAAATAACCCCACACTTAGCTCATTGCTTGTCCTCAAGTAATCAAAAGTAAAATAAGGAAAATAAACCATTAAGGAACAACACTTAAACTGACAGACAATCTAGAGAGCTCCTGAACATATCCTTAACAAGCATAAGTCAAGCAAAAAGAAATGAAGCAATCAATTTAATCATCACAACCAAGATGCTAATGATTCACAAAATACTATCTCAACAAAATTATCCAGAACCAATTCCTCACAAGATTCACTCTAAGTCACTCAAAGTGTTTAAAGGGTAGTGTTAAATCGCTCAATGCATCAAATACTGCCTTACTTACTATATACTTGCTCTAAAATCCTACTCCTACCACTTATGGAGAGTCAACAGCCATGTCAAGAGGTCTTTATAAGGGTTGTAATGGGGATTAGGTAGGGGTAGGTAAATTTGATAAGGGTTGAACCTATGGTATTCTGCAATGAGATGAATGACCTGCACACAAGCCACAATAATCACGAGGGATAAACAATGAACAGTAGTCGAAGGTGGAAAAATAGGAATCAAGTCAAAATGTAAACTCCCAAAAGCAATTAAACAATTAGCTCACTTACTTTCTTTCTTTTCATCACCCTTCCCTCTTATTCTTCTTATTATTTTTTTTCTTCTTTTTTTTCATAAGGGAAGAACATTCACATAATTGAGTGAATTTCTTTTAGATTGAAGGAAGCTGCAACAAGATTCCAACACTATTCCCAAGATAAAAATTCCCAATAAAAATAACTCATATGCAAAAAGGAAAAAGAACTAATACTGCCCTGAGTATGGCTCTAAAGTGAAAAGAGGTGCATCATCAGGGATATCAGTCCTTTTCTTGGTTCACTTGCTAGAAGAAACTTGAGCTCCTCTAAGACTTCTTCATTGGATAACTCGTGCTCATCTTCCATCATTGAAGGGACTTGTGGAAAATCCACCAAAAATTCTTGTATCTATAACTCAGCATCATCAACTGTACATTCCTCATGGACCTTGTAAAAGTTTTTGGCCAACTGGATCGAAAAAACATCACTATGAAAAGGCGCGAACACAAGTATTAAAAACAATTCACGCATAAAAAGATTCTAAATAGGTAAGTATAGCATTTATTTAATTGATGTTTTATGCTAAAATGCCCTAAAAAGCCGATCTTGACCCGTGCATGGTCAATTTGGACCCTATATAGCCGATCGGCTCAACACCGAGCCGAATCGGCACTGCATAGAGCCGATCAGCTATGTGGGTTAGCGCATGCAGTTTTTTTGACTTTTTCACAAATTTATCATGCATTTTGAGTAAATAACGCATGTATCTAGTATGTAAGTGATAGGAAACAAAGATTAAAGTTGGAAAAATACCTCTCCGATGGCCGAGAATGCCAGGTGAATGTTCAATTTCGCCAAGAGAGGAATTTCCTCTCTTCTTATAAGCCCTAAGTCATTTTAGCATGAAATTGGTGGTGAGAACTCCTACTTTTGGTGCAAACGGAGTACGCCTAGAGAATCTAGAATAGGAGGCCGCCATTTTAAGACTAATTTCACAAAATTTGACTAAGAATTAGTTGAGAAATTGAAGAAAAAATGAACTAATGTTTGAGAAAAAGCAAAAGGACAAATGGGATAAGGTGGTATATGAATAAGAATGAGGGTATGTATAAGCGTTAGAGAGGATAAAAGTGTCATCTAGGCTCCTGGCTATTGGAAATTATATTTAGTCCCTAAATAAACTGAAATCCAACACGAGTTCCTAAAAGACACATGGATGGCTAGTTTGCATCCTACGGTAGAAATTATCAAAAAATTATGAGTTTTGTCCCTGAGCCATAAAACATTTAGCTATGGAAAATCCGTTGCTAAATTTAGCTATGACTAAAATCCGTAACTAAATTTGCAGCTAAATTTAACGATAAATATTAATTCATCACTAAATTAACAAATTTTTTATATTTATTTCGAAAATTCGTTGCTAAAAATTAATATATTTTCTAGATATTATTGATTAAATTCTCTTGTATAATTTTGTTTTTAATGTCTAATAGTTTTATAAATTAATTTTCAATAATTTTTAATTTTAATGTCCAATTAATTTATAATATTAACAATAATAATAACAATAATAATAATAATATAAAAGAAGAAGAAAAAGAAGAGATAAATGAGAGGAGAAGAAATAAGAATCAAAATAATGGTGAATAAAATAATTAAATGAAGAGAGAAATTGATAGGCTATTTATGTAGCTACAATCTAACGCAGTGAACCTATCGATGTAGTCTAGCACTCATGGCGAGTATCAAAGTCGTAATCCTCGGGAAAGTAAAATGAGTTACTTCTTTGTTCTTTGTTATATTAGCCTAAAATGAATGATCAATAATTTCTAAACTAACTAATAGCTACAAGCTAAGTTCTAAGGGAGATGCAGGAATGAATGGATAAATGAAACAACCAAGACAAGAAAGCAAACCAAAAAGGAACCTAAACTAGTTGGCAATCAAACAAAAGATAACAGATTGATGAGTCCAATTATGCTACCCGTGGAAGAATTCTTAACTGAATTCAGTTTCTCTCTCGAGCTCACCGAATTCCTAAACTCAATAACCTAAAGTTAGAATCTCTTCCCAACGATTGATTCTTAAATTAGCATTAAGCCTTAATCCGCCTCTATTAAGCTTTGTTAATTCTTAATCCGGCTAGTTGATTATCCTTATCTCTAAGTGATTATTAACCAGTTCTTGCTATTCAAAATTCCAATCGCCAAATGGATTTCTCAATCACATAAAGCAATCTAAACATCACAATTCACAACGTCTCATGAATAATGCATCATCTTATTAATACTGAAAGCAAGAAGGATACAAAACTAAACTCAAACAATCCAACAATTTAGTACTAAGCCAACATAGTAAAGAAATCCCAATTGATTTAATCAATCTAGCTAAACATGTTCATCTTTAAAACAACTAGGAAATTTCACCACTTGGAAGGATCAACGGTTGGGCAATTTCTTCAGGAATGTCAATGGTTTTCTCTAGTCCTTGGCTTGGTTCACTTGCTAAAAGAAACTCGAGCTGCCCCAAGACTTCATCATTGGATAACTCGTGCTCATCTTCCATCATCGAAGGGACCTGTGGAAAATCCACCAAAAATTCATGTAACTTGAACTCAACATCATCAACTATACGTTCCTGTTGGTAGTCTTTCAAAGGAATCATGTTTGCCTGTTCCTTTTCTAGTTCTATCTCCATGTTTAAGGAGTCCTCCTACACATAAGCATCATCATCAAACATAGTAGATAAACCAGAAAAATTCTCACCTAAACGCAAAGTGACCGTGCTCAAAAGTTCCACGGATTCAGTAGTGTTTGATGGGGTTTCCAATTGTTCTACAGCTAGTAACTTGAAGATCAAGCCTACTTGATGCTCTATGTTCTTAATCGCGGCTTATTGACTTTCAAGTACCCTCTTTGTTTATTGGAATCTATCCTCAAGCCTTGTAAAGAACCTCATCATCAGCTCCTCTAAAACTAACTCTTCATCTTGAGTTGAAGGTGCAAGACTAGGCTGTTGATGTAGTTGCTGAAATCCTGGTGGTTCTTGGCCATCTAAGCTCTATCCAAAGGGTGAATGATTGCTTCATTCTTGATTGTAGGTGCTTTCATATGAGTTATTTAGCCAACTTCCCGTATAATTCACATGTTCAAAGTTATAAGAACAATGAGCAAAATCATTGCACAATGGACAATCATTACTCAAATGTAAACCACAACAGATTTCACAAAAATCTTGATCGGTAGCCCTGCAAAACGATTCAACTCAAGCTGCTAAGGCTACATGGGTGTCCCAATTTTTAGCACTCTCTTGGTTCCTGATCCCATTCTCCAACGCGTCATATAAAGAGTTTGAATTTAGCATTGAACCTCCTTGTCATTCACTACCTAAATCATAAACTTAAACTAAATAGATATGTACAAATAAAATAAAATAAATAAATAATTAACGATAAAAACCATAAAATAATATTAAAAAAATGGCTAAAGTAACAAATAGCAAATTTCACTCTAGTTTTCAAACATTCCCCAGCAACGACACCAAAAACTTAATAGGCTATTTATATAGATACAATCTAAGGCAGTGAACCTATCGATGCAGTCTAGCACTCATGGAGAGTATCAAGGTCGTATTCCTCGGGAAAGTGAATGTAATGCCTGCATTTTCTCATCATACATGTTATGTACATTTACATTTAATCATTGGGCACATGATGGTATATTAATAATATTTTTATTTTATGAGAATAGATTTATATTAATTATAAATAGAGAATAAGAAGCATGATATTAGATTATTAATTTAGATAAGTTGATTAAGTACTTGGGTTATGTGTATTAAGCCTTAAGACTTAATTGAACCAATAGTTGAAGGTTGGATAAATAGATTGGATTTAAAAGACACAATTAAAAGTTAGTACCTATGTATGGTTAGTAAGAATCAATTTAGGATGATAAAACTAGTTTAAGTAGGTGGTGGCATTGAGAGATGAATCTTGGAATTTAGAACCATGAGCAAGCTCATTTACCTCTTCATTTCTCTAAAATTCGTACATGGCCAAAAACTCAAATTTTGGAACAAGAGAGAGGAGTGGAATACCTAGAAAAACTTAAGATTAAGACAGGATTTTACCAACTATTGAAGGAGCCAAGCTAAAGCTAAAGGATTTGAGAATATTAGCAACCCAAAAGCTAAAATTGGTGAGTTTTTACTTGAGTATTATTAATTTGTCATTAGGGTTCTTGATTATAAATTGGGAAAACTTCAATTGATGCTTTCATTGACTAATTAAAGGTCTGATTATCATGAATTAGTAGAGTATTGAATGATTGCATAGAGATTAAGCTTGATTTAAGTTTAAGTATGTCAAGACAGAAAACTGTCAAAATTCCAGCAACCTTGATGTTCTGTATTTTGGGCTTAACATCCTTTATATAAGTCCAAATTAAGCTTAATTGGTGTCTATGGAAATTTTGAAGAGTTGGTCGCTTAAATTGAGCAAACAGATTGCTGCTCGGGTACAACTAGTTGTATGACCCTTGCTCAGTAATTTGGGAATAATTAAATCTATAGAAGTCGGAATTGAGTAATTCTTCTTGGAGATGAAACTAGACACATAAAAGTATATGTCTATTTAATACAAGATTTTTGTATTAAGCCAATTTTGCCCAGCAATAAATATACTTTGGTACTAAATTCTATCTAGAAAACAGAGATGTTAGAGATTAGTTTTATACAATTTATTTGATGTTAATTTGAGTTAAATTGGTATATAGCTAAATGGAACATGTTTATATGATATTAAAACAGTAATTGAGAGTCTTAGAGGAAGAGTTAGACCTATGAATTAGAGAGGGGATGATCTTATAATGCATTAGAACTAGCATGTACATGAATATTTAGAATATGCATGAAATGTGAATTTGATGAATGTGTTAAGTGCATATTTTCATGTGAATGGTGGATTCCCCTATGAAAAATATATATATAAAGCCTTGGGAGGCTAAAGCCTAGTGAGGCTATAAAAGTGTGTAATGTGAGGATGAGGTGGAGCAGCTTACGTGTGCGATAGGTGAGGATGAGGCGGAGCAACACATTAAAGGGGATCCACAAGCCGTGAGAACTAACCATAATTGCTGAATTGTATTTTTTTTTTATGATGGTTGTAATGAATTGAGCAGAACGATATGAATTTATGCCTAAATTATGAATCATGGTAAGTTATGTGATTGGGTGGAAATTGTATTAAGTGTATATGATATAGATTATGTTGATTATTTATTTACTCTGCTAGAGGCTCACCCCTCTCTAAAAATTTTCTTTTTAGGTTTGTAAATAGTAGTGCATCCGTTGGTTGTATCCGAAGTCTAGCTTTTAGCAGTTGTATCAGGTTGGGCCAGTTTTATGGAGTTCCTCCTGATGCATTTTGTATACAGTTATATGATGTATATGGAAGTGTGCCTTGTAAGGCATAAGAAGATGTTTTGAATACTTGTTAAATGATGTTTAAGTATAATCATGTGTTTATATGTTAATAACCTTGTGTCTTGAATCTTAACAATCTGCATATTGACCTATCTACATATAATATATAATCTACGACGCTTGTATGCTACCTGGCTAATGTCTGTTGGTTAGCATGTAGCGGGGGTTTCACATTTAGTGGTATCAGAGTAGGGATTAGATTCATTAGGAGTAGATTCATGTTGCACATCATTAAGCATATGACATATGTTCTTTGAACTTGACTGAGTGTTTGCATTTCATATATATAGATGGAGAGACAAGGAGAACACGCAGTTGGCCCAAATAAGTCATTAGAGTGTGTGCATGGTCATGAAAATGCATCTGAACATGATCAACATGATGAGCATAAGCTACATTCTGAAAATGCTACACAATCGAATGTACAAAATGTTATGGAACAGTTTATGGATTTTCTGATGCAAAAGGGTAGCTCGAAACCAAGCACCGATGCCTCAGACTCAACAACAAGAGGCCGTGATAGATAAGAATTATGAAAGGGTTAGGAAACAAGGTGCTAATGTTTTTCAGGGTACTACTGATCCTGCTGAGGCTGAGGAATGGTTACGAAATACAGAAAGGGTGTTGGACAGATTTAATTGCACATCAGAAAAGAGGCTTCTATATGTAGTGTCTTTAATAGAAAAAGATGCACTTGATTGGTGGGAAACAGTTTTAAGAAGCAGAGATCGACCAATGACTTTGATTTGGAATGATTTCTCTAGAGAATTTGCTGAGAAGTATACTCCAAAAGTTTATAGAGACAGAAAGAAGCTTGAATTTCTTCAGTTGAAGCAGAATGATATGTCAGTTGCAGAGTACGATGTTCAATTTGTGAGATTATTTAAGTATGCACCAGAAGAAATAGCCACAGAAGAACTAAAAAGGAAGAAATTTGAGATGGATTTGAGGCTTGACATTCATGAGAAAATGGCAGTGAAACCTCAGAATTACAATGCCTCAATTTAAGCTGCTTTGAGAGCTGAAGAAACATGATTTGAAAGGAATACTATGGAAGCTAAAAAGAAGAAAATCATTAGTACTTATAGTAATCCTCCAAGACAGATTAGTATTTCTTCGTTTAGAGGCTCTAATTCATAAAGGAGTAGTTATCGTGGACGAGGGTTTGGTGGTTAGTCTAGTAGATCCTCCACACTACCTTATAGCAGAGGTGGATACAATTCATTCAGACTTGAGGGAGGAAAAGTTTCGACCAGTAGAGGGTCTGCTCCTATTTGTCCTACATGCAACAAGAGACATACTAGAGGATGTTGGGGACCTAGACCAGTAGTATGTTTCACTCGTAGTAGGCCAGGACATTATTCTAGAGATTGTCCTATGAGAAGAAATAATGCTAGAGAATCTTATACAGTGGGTCAGAGTAGTGTTGGTGAAAATATTCCAGTTGGTTCAGGCAGAGGCAGAGGAAGAGGTGGCAGAGGAGGTTTAACTATTTCAGCAACACCATCAGAATAGATTGGTCAACCTCAAGCACAATCTAGAGTATTTGCTACTACTAGAAATGAAGCATTTGTAGCACTTGAAATTGTTACTGGTATACTTTCTATTCATGATTCTGATGCACATGTTCTTATTGATCCTGGATCCACATGTTCATTCATATCACATGATTTTGCATCACATGTTCATGGTAATATAGAGGCATTAGGTTATGATATATATGTATCTATGCCTGCTGGGGGTATTATCACAATAAATACGATAGTGAGATCATGTCTTGTAGTAATAGATAGTGTCAAACTACATGTAGATTTGGTTGTTATTAATCTTAGAGAGTTTAATGTTATTTTGGGGATGGATTGGTTGTCAAGAAATCATGCTATTGTTGATTGTAAAACGAAGGAAGTGGCTATGGAAATACAAGGAGAAATGAAAACAGTAATGGTGGGTGAAAGGAAGACAATTCCTAATTGTTTGATTTCAGTAGTGACTGCATGTCAGTTAGTTAAAGATGGATATGAAGCATATCTAATTAGTTTTGTAGATACTACTAAGGTCAGTCCAGGGGTATTAGACATTCCAGTGGTTAGAGAATTTCCTACTGTATTCTTAGATGATTTGCCTGGTTTGCCACCAAATCGAGAGGTTGATTTTGAGATTGACATCATCCCGGTGCGAAACCTATTTCCATTGCACCATACAGAATGGCTCCATTGGAATTGAAAGAATTAAAGAAGCAATTAGAAGAGTTACTTGATAAAGGTTTCATCAGGTCAAGTATTTCACCTTGGGGAGCCCCAGTTCTGTTTGTGAAGAAAAAGGATAGTAGTATGCGATTATGTATTAATTATAGGCAATTGAATAGGATTACAGTGAAGAATAAATATCCATTGCCGAGAATTGATGATTTGCTTGATCAGTTAAAAGGTGCAACTGTGTTCTCTAAAATTGATTTAAGATCAGGTTATTGGCAACTCCGGGTTGAAGAGAAATCTATTGCCAAGACAGCATTCAGAACAAGGTATGGGCATTATGAATTTATTATGATGCCATTTGGGTTAACAAATGCTCCTGCTCCTTTTATGTCACTGATGAACAAGACTTTCCAGCCATATTTAGATCACTTTGTTATTGTGTTCATTGATGATATTCTGATTTATTCTTTAAGCCTATAAGAGCATGAACAACACTTAAGAATTGTTTTACAGATTTTGAGGGAAAAATAGTTGTATGCAAAATTCAACAAATGCGAGTTTTGGATGGAGGAAATTGCATTCTTAGGGCATATTATTTCTAAACATGGAGTGCAACTAGATTCATCAAAGATTAAAGCAATTATTGAATGGGAACTGCCTAGAAATGTTTCTAAAGTTCGAAGTTTTCTTGGGTTAGCTGGCTATTATAGAAGATTTGTAAAAGATTTTTCAGTTATTGCTAAGCCTCTCACAGCTTTGTTAAAGAAGAATGTGCCATTCCAGTGGACTGAGTTGTGTGATCAAAATTTTCAAGAGTTAAGAAAAGGCTTACTACTACACTAATACTTGCATTGCCATCTGAAAATGGAGGTTATGTTGTATATACTGATGCTTCTAGGCAAGGACTTGGATGTGTCTTAATGCAGCATGGGAAGGTTATAGTTTATGCTTCAAGACAATTGCGACCTCATGAGCTGAATTATCCTACGCATGATCTTGAATTAGCAGCTATTCTACATTCATTGAAGATATGGCGACATTATTTATACGGGGAGACATTTCAGATATTTACTGATCATAAGAGTTTGAAATATATCCCTACACAAAAAGAGTTGAATCTGAGACAACGAAGATGGATTGAGCTTTTGAAGGATTATGATTGCACTATTGATTATCATCCTAGAAAAGCAAATGTTGTTGCTGATGCTTTAAGTAGGAAGACAATGGAAAATTTTTCAAGTATGATTTGTTACAATGTGGAATATTTAGTTGCACTTAGATCTATGGATGTGAAGTTTTATGTTTATGACGATGTTCTGTTAGCCACATTACAAGTAAAGCCTTTGATTGGAGATAAAATTAAATATGCACAGTGTGAAGATTCTTATTTGCAAAGGATGAAGGGTAGAGTACAAGAAGGAAACAATACACAATTTGTGTTGAAAGATGATGGTGTGTTATTGAATAAAAAACGTGTATGTGTGCTTGATGTAGGGGATTTGAGAAAGGAAATCATGCATGAAGCGTACTATGCACCTTATGCAATGCATCTTGGAAATACCAAAATGTACAAAAATTTGAAGCCTTATTATTGGTGGCCGACAATGAAGAAGGATGTGCCAGAATTTGTGAGTAAGTGTTTGACAAGTCAGGAAGTGAAAGGAGAGCACCAGGCACCTACAGGTAGACTTCATTCTTTATCTATACCTGTATGGAAGTGGGACAAGATTACTATGGATTTTGTTATGGGATTGCCGCGTACATTTAACAAGCATGATGCTATTTGGGTAATTGTTGATCAACTTACTAAATGTGCTCATTTCTTACCTGTGATGCAAACAGATTCACTTGATAAACTTGTTGAATTGTATATTTCTGAGATTGTTAGATTGCATGGTGTGCCTATATCTATTGTATCAGATAGGGATCCTAGATTTACTTCTCATTTCTGGGAGAGTTTGCAAAAAGCATATGGTACTTAAATCAAGCTTAAGTACAGACAGAAGAGTTACGTTGATTTGCATAAAAGGAAAATGGAATATATTGTGGGTGATAAAGTTTTCTTGCGAGTACCACCATGGAAAGGAATATTAAGGTTTGGTAAACAAGGGAAATTGAGTCCGAGGTATATAGGACCTTATGAAATTATTGAAAGAGTTGGACCATTGGCATATAGGTCAGAGACAATCCGGGCTAGAAAAGTTGAGGCGATATAGATCATATCCTAGTCATATTATTCTAGAGCCAGAGATAGAAATCACAGAAAAGTTGACATATGTGGAAGAACCGATAGAAATTCTTGATTGACGGGCTAAGAAATTGAGAAATAAAGACATTCCTATGATCAAAATTAAGTGGAGTCATCATTCACCAAGAGAAGCAACTTGGGAAGTGGAAGAGCATATGAGACAGAAGTATCCGCATCTATTGCATAATAATGTTGGTGAGTTGTTAAGATTTCAAGGACGAAATTTCATAAGGAAGGGAGAGTTGTAACGCCTGCATTTTCTCATCATACATGTTATGTGCATTTACATTTAATCATTGGGCACATGATGGTATATTAATAATATTTTTATTTTATGAGAATAGATATATATTAATTATAAGTAGAGAATAAGAAGCATGATATTAGATTATTAATTTAGATAATTTGATTAAGTACTTGGATTATGTGTATTAAGCCTTAAGACTTAATTGAATCAATAGTTGAAGGTTGGATAAATAGATTGAACTTAAAAGACACAATTAAAAGTTAGTACCTATGTATGGTTAGTAAGAATTAATTTAGGATGATAAAACTAGTTTAAGTAGGAGGTGGCATTGAGAGATGAATCTTGGAAATTGGAACCATGAGCAAGCTCATTTTACCTCTTCATTTCTCTAAAATTCTTACATGGCCAAACACTAAAAATTTGGAACAAGAGAGAGGAGTGGAATACCTAGAAAAACTTAAGATTAAGATAGGATTTTACCAACTATTGAAGGAGCCAAGCTAAAGCTAAAGGATTTGAGCATATTAGCAACCCAAAAGCTGAAATTGGTGAGTTGTTACTTGAGTATTATTAATTTGTCATTAGGGTTCTTGATTATAAATTGGGAAAAATTCAATTGATGCTTTTATTGATTAATTAAAGGTCTGATTATCATGAATTAGTAGAGTATTGAATGATTGCATAGAGATTAAGCTTGATTTAAGTTTAAGTATGTCAAGACAGAAAACTGTCAAAATTCCAGCAACCTTAATGTTCTATATTGTGGGCATAACATTCGTTATATAAGTCCAAATTAAGCTTAATTGGTATCTATTGAAATTTTGAAGAGTCCTCTATAACTTTATAGTTTTATGATTTTGCTATTTGTGCCATTTTAGTCGCTTAAATTGAGCAAACAGATTGCTGCTCGGGTACAACTAGCTGTATGACCCTTGCTCAGTAATTTGGGAATAATTAAATTTATAGAAGTTGGAATTGAGTAATTCTTCTTGGAGATGAAACTAGACACATAAATGTATATGTCTATTTAATGCAAGATTTTTGTATTAAGCCAATTTTTTCCAGCAACAAATAGACTTTGGTACTAAATTCTATCTAGAAAACAGAGATGTTGGAGATTAGTTTTATACAATTTATTTGATGTTAATTTGAGTTAAATTGGTATATAGCTAGATGGAACATGTTTATATGATATTAAAACAGTAATTGAGAGTCTTAGAGGAAGAGTTAGACCTATGAATTAGAGAGGGGTTGATCTTGTAATGCATTAGAACTAGCATTTACATGAATATTTGGAATATGCATGAAATGTGAATTGATGAATGTGTTAACAGGAACTCAGAGGCCTGGAAAGGAAGTTGTGGAGAAATGAGGTTCTTCTATGCTGAAGGAATAAGTGTAGTTTGAGTAAGTAAATAGTTAATATTTGCTATATTCATATGTTTAATCAAATGTTCCGCGAATGGTTGTGTTGGCTTAATATTGTGTTATGTTTGAATGAATAAGATGGAAATGATTGTTGTTATTGCTTCAATATGATATAAGTGAAATGATTGAATTGTGATGTTAAGTGCATATTTTCATGTGAATGGTGGATTCCCCTATGAAAAATATATATATATAAAGCCTTGGGAGGCTAAAGCCTAGTGAGGCTATAAAAGTGTGTAATGTGAGGATGAGGTGGAGCAGCTTACGTGTGCGATAGGTGAGGATGAGGCGTAGCAACACATTAAAGGGGATCCACAAGCCGTGAGAACTAACCATAATTGCTGAATTGTATTTTTTTTTTATGATGGTTGTAATGAATTGAGCAATGGTTTGAATTTATGCCTAAATTATGAATCATGGTAAGTGTATGTGATATAGATTATGTTAATTATTTATTTACTGAGCTGGAGGCTCACCCCTCTCCAAAAATTTTCTTTTCAGGTTTGTAAATAGTAGTGCATCCATTGGTTGTATCCGAAGTCTAGCTTTTAGCAGTTCTGTCAGGTTTGGCCAGTTTTGTGGAGTCTCCTTCTGATGCATTTTGTATGCAGTTATGTGATGTATATGGAAGTGTGCCTTGTAAGGCATAAGAAAATATTTTGAATACTTATTAAATGATGTTTAAGTATAATCATGTGTTTATATGTTAATAACCTTGTGTCTTGATTCTTAACAATCTGCATATTGACCTATCTACATATAATATATAGTCTACGACGCTTGTGTGCTACTTGGCTAATGTCTGTTGGTTAGCATGTAACAGGGGTTTCACAGTGAAAGCCCAGAGTTACTTCTTTGTTCTCTGTTATATTAGCCTAAAATGAATGATGAATAATTTCTAAACTAACTAATAACTACAAGCTCACTTCTAAGGGAGATGCAGGAATGAATGAATAAATGAAACAACCAAGACAAGAAAGCAAACCCAAAGGGAACCTAAACTAGTTGGCAATCAAACAAAAGATAACAGATTGATGAGTCCAATTATGCTACCCGTGGATGAATTCTTAACTAAATTTGGTTTCTCTCTCAAGCTCACCAAATTCCTAAACTCAAGAACCTAAATTTGGAATCTCTTCCTAACGATTTATTCTTAAATTAGCATTAAGCTTTAATCCGCCTCTATTAAGCTTTGTTAATTCTTAATCCGGCTAGTTGATTATCCTTATCCCTAAGTGATTATTAACCAGTTCTTGCTATTCAAAATTCCAATCGCCAAATGGATTTCTCAATCACATAAAGCAATCTAAACATCACAATTCACAATGTTTCATGAATAATGCATCATCTTATTAATACTGAAAGCAAGAAGGATACAAAATTAAACTCAATCAATCCAACAATTTAGTACTAAACGAACATAGTAAAGAAATTCCAATGGATTTAATTAATCTAGCTAAACATGTTCATCTTTAAAACAACAAGGAAATCAATTATAATGAAAGAATAACATAAATGGAACATATACACCCTTTTCTCTCGAATCGAATGAACAGCTCTAAATCTGAATCAGCACTACGATCGGTCTTCCCAATTGCCTCTCGAATTGCTTCACTACTCTTTTGCATTCGGAACCTTGCGATTCCGAGATTCTTCCTCTCTACAACTCTCTCGCTCCTCACTTCTTGCTTAGCTAAACCTAAAAGAATTTTTTTCCTTATATATTTGTCTCAGGACGGTCGTGGTCAAGGCCGTGTTGGTCAGCATGACCGGAGTCCTAGCCATGCTGAACATTCAGATCTCACCAATTAGGGTTTCTTCATGGTTGTGCCCCCGCTAGTGCTGAGCCAACACGGGTCGTGCTGGAGGACGTGGTAGCTACGAAAACCATGCCTAAAATGCCATGTTTTGAAGACCAAAAGCTCATGGTTGGTCATGGCCAGAGTCAAGGCCGTGCTCAATGTATGCACTGCGAGCTGTTGTCCGATCTTGATGAATTCTCGTCCGTTTTCGCATGTATTGATCTATAATTGCTCAAATACTGATGATGGTCCTATAAATTCTCCTGAAATGTAAAAGAACACAAAACATAAGTGATCTCATAATAAAAGCACAATAATTGCTAAGAAAATATACAATAATATGCAAGCAAATATGTGTAAAACTATGCACATCAGAAAATCAATACAAAACAAAGAAAAACAATAAAAACAGAAAAGATAGTAAAAGATGATAAAGAAAAAAATAGAAGAAAAGAGAATAAATAAATGTAAAACAGAAATATCAAAGAAAATATAGAAAAGAGAAAAGATATAGAAAAAAGTAAGAAATGAAAAAAAGAAAGATAGTGAAGGAAAATGTAGAAAGAATAAAAATGAAAAAAAAAAGAAAAAAAGAAAAAAAAGGAAAAAATTGGTAGTGAAAGAATATAAAGATAGAGAAAAGGAAAGAAAAAAAGAAAGGAAAAGTAGTGATAATAAGTATGGAGAGATGGAAAGAAATAGAGAACATGTGGTAAAAGATAAAATGAAGGGATAAAGGGAGAGAAGTGATTTATAATGGTTAAAATTAGCGATGGAAAAAATATAGCAATTAAATAAAATTTTAAATCTATTGTTAATCCATCGTTACAGTTAAGAAAAATAATTGGGAAATATAAGAAATGCGGGAAATTAAAAAATTTAAAAATTCGTCAATAAAATTGGAGAGAAACAGTGGGAAATAAAAAAATAAAAAATCTATCGCTAATCCGTCAGTAGATGCGTAGCTAAATCTGTCACTAAATTCATAGCTACATCCATTGTTAATTTGGCTAAAAATCAAGTAGCCATATTTTAGCTATGGATTTCAAATCCGTCAGTAAAATCCATCGTAAGTCTGTTGCCATTCCGTCACTAAAGCTGGCGCCAAAATATAGCGCCAAGTTTAACGTCAATTTAGCCACAAATTTTGCCGGTCGCTAAATGCCATTGAACGGGTTGTCGAAGCCCTTCAAAATAAATTATTGATTTTCCTAAACTAACTTGTAGAAATAGTGAAACCAGGTCGAATCCCAAGGGAACCAATGTGGATAGCTTCTCAAAGTAAAATAAAAATGGGAGGATTTTGAATGTTTGAATTAAAATTATGAATAAACAAAAAATAATCAAGGCTGAATATTCAAGTAAATAAAAATCAATCTAAACAAATTTGTAATTCAAGAGTGCTAATTCCATCCAATTGTAATCATGATCATAGGCTAAAATATCAATTCTTCTATTCAAGTACTTAGTCTACTTATTCGAAAAAGCCACAATAATTGTAATTCTCCTAATATAATTGACTCAAACCCAACATCCAAATCAAAACTCACCATTAGTCAACTAGGCACGATAGCATTCCATATCAACTTAATGATAGTATTAAGAATAATGAGAATGACTAAACCAATATTAATTAATTGAGATAACTGCAATTGAATTAACTTTATTCCTTTATTTCCCCAGAGCCTATCATGCAATCTATGTAATTCGATAAGCCATAATCACACACACATGAGCCAACTCCTTGCTACTTGTGTCAATCGTTCATGACAATTACGGATCACAAACTCAAAGTTTAGCAATAGAAAAATCAATATCAAAGTTGAGTCGTCAGTTCAATCAATATCAATAATTCATAAATAATAAGAACAAGAAATAAAGAATACTTGAACTAAAGAAGAATTCTGTTAAGCATAAAGCCTTACAAAATCACAATTGGAATTTATTCACTCTTGAATTAGAAACTAAAAACTTAGCCACTGATGGTGGAGTAAGAATTCACAAGAATTGTAGAGAATAGAAGAAGAATAAGAATCTCAATATCAGGTATCCAGCCCCCCTTCACTTGGTAGAACTAGCCTCCTTATATAGGAAGTTAAACCTAAACCCTAATAAGAGAATCCTTATTAAAAAGAAATAGACTTCCTATATGATCTTATCCCTATAAGGAAGGATAAAATAAAGAGTAATCTAAACAAATTAAAATCCTAAATACATGGGAGAAAGTTTTCTTTATCCAGCACTTCCAAAAATAGAGAAAATTATCTAAAGATGGGTCCACCACGAATTTATCTTGAAAAACTCGAAGCTCTCTTCTGCAGGTTCCAGCAACTCATGTAAGGCGTAGTCATGCCTTATTGAAAATGATCTTCTGCCCAAATTTTTGCTCTTCCTCCAAAAGACTTAGTTTCTGACAAGTGATGCCTTAAAACATGTCTTTAGGCTAAATTTCACTCAATCCTTGATATTTCACCATCTAGATCAAAATAAACACAATTTCCACAATTAAGCACATTATCCAATCAAAATGTAAGGGAATTAAATACAATAAGTATAACTATTTATGACCTATCAAATTTCCCCACACCTAATTTATGCTTGTCCTCAAGCATACCTTAATTCAACATACCAATTCTCCTTTCTACCTCCTTTTTATTTCTTTTAATCTCCACAAATACCAAATAAGTTAAACATACATCAATGAGCTGAATAATAATGACAATCAAGAGAGTAGCACTCATAGGATAAATTTTGTAAAAAGAACAAGTATCTCAATAATTCATTAAAATCAAAGCAATAAGACTTAACACCCTAATATAGTTTCAGTCAATACTCTCAAAGTATTTAGGGTTCATTTACTCCCATAATCAAGTCATAGCATGTTATTACCATAAGCTTACTGATGAATCAAGTCTCCACCACTACACATGAATTAGATGCAAAAATCAAAAGGACTTTACAAGTGTTGTAATGGGGCTTAGGAAAGGGTATGATAAAAGGAAAAATTAAAGTGTTTCACAATCAAGACAAAAAGGCTAGTTACCTGCATGATAACTATGCCACATAATCATAAAACACACTACAAAAACTTTGAAATTTATTCCCACATCTTATATTAGCACTAAAAACTTTGGAGAAATAACATGTAATAATTCAATTCGATATATTTGATGAATACTTCTCCAATTATCCTCTTTCATGAAAGGAATAAATATCAACTTTCTCTCTCTCCCTTTCTTCCTTTTCTTTCCCTCTTCTTTTTGTTTTCTTGTTTTGTCTTTTTTTTTTCTATTTCATTTGTACCATGCAACACTTCCCTTCTTGTCTTGACAAGGGTAGAAAAATAGAGGTAGCAAATGAAAGGTCTTGGGCTAAACAACATGTGTTAAAAATAAGAAAAAAAGAAAATGGAAAATAGGTTCAAAGTGGCTAACTAAAAGGGAAATCAACAGGGTAGGTATTTTAAGAGTCTAAGAATAGGTTAATCCTAATTGCCCTTTTCATATTAAAGCATCAATCCAAGGATGTGGTCTCAACGTGCATTCGAAAGCAAGTTCTAGAATAATCATACTAAGTTTGATAACACTCAATAAAAAATAATTAGAGTAAAATATAATGAACTGCTCTTAGGCTCAAAAGCTCACTTGAATATTCAAATTTGTATCAAGTCTTGTACATTGTTCAATCAATAAACTAATGAGATACCATCAGATAATTTTAAAGAAACAATAATCATGCTTATCTTTTCATGCATTAAAACTCAAACAAAAAATGTATATCTAACTATATGAATTAGCACATATGAATTAAAGCATACCTAATTATAAGCATAAAAAAAAATATTTTCAAAAAGAAAAGGAAATCATGTAATTATCATATTCCTTCCTCACACCTAAACTATATATTGTCCTCAATGTATCAAAAAGAAAATGGCTCAGAAAAGAAATGAAAAGAAATATGAAACTCCCCTAATTTGCGAGCAACTCGGACTGAATAGTCAATGGTGATAGTAGGAAAGGAGATAGAACCGCCCAGTAAAAATAGGAAGTTTTGGTGATGGCTGCTGCAAAATAAAACGTTAGTGGCTGCTGTAAAATAAAACGTTCTCTTTTCTTTTCTCTCTCTTTTTTTTTAAGCACAAAAATAAATAATAATAAAAAACAAAAAATTTAAAAATTAAAAGAAATTAAAAAAATTAAAAAAAAGGATTGATTTGAGATAAGGCGTGACCAAGCCTTATAATAAATGAGCTTTTGTAAAATAAAGTAAAGAAGTCATTAAAATAAAATAGAAGATGTTTTGAAACAGGGCGTGGTCACGCCTTATGAGAGACGAGCTTCTGTAAAATTAAGTGCAGAAGTCAAAACAAAACAGAAGATGTTGTGAAATAAGGCGTGGTCACGCCTTATAAAAAGCGAGCTTCTGTAAAAAAAATGAAGTCAAAACAGAAGGCGTCTTGAAACAAGGCGTGGTCACGCCTTATAAGAAACGAGCTTTTATAATCTTGAAGTGCAGTTTTTCGAAGCAAAACAGAAGGTGTTTTGAAACAAGGCATGGTCACGCCTTATAAGAAGCGAGCTTTTGTAAGAGTAACAACAGATTTCTTTTTCTTTTACAGAACAGAAGATGTTTGGGAACAAGGCGTGGTCACACCTTATAGAAATTAGTCTCCTGCCAGAAGAAAAAAAATTGAATTTCTTTATTAAAAAAAATTAAAAATTAAAAACTAAAAACAAAATAAACTAAGTGAAAGAAAAAAAATAATAAAGTAAGTATTTGGGTTGCCTCCCAATAGCGCAAGTGTTTAACGTCGTTATGCTTGACGGAATGATAAAATATTTGAGTCATCCAATAAGTGGGGTGATCCGAAGGAAAACTAATGAGACATAAAGCAATTTCACCCTCATGGAAGATCTTCAATTTATGACCATTCAGTTTGAAAATTTTATCCGAATCCAAGCTTCTAATTTCCACTTCTAAATTAGATTGTGCATCTAATTCTTGCTCATCACTAACATTTTCTTTTGCAAATACTTCCTGCACAATTGGATTAATTACATCAATATGGTAAAGAGAATGTAAATTATTAGGATATTTCATTGCATCGAAAATATTAAATTTAACAATCTCTCCATTAAACTCTACGGAGAGAGTACCCTCATTTACATTAATCTTTGTCTTAGCAATTTTTATGAATGGTCGTCCTAATAAAATCGAAGCTGATTTTAATGAGGAATTACCATCCATTTCCAATATGTAAAAGTCGACAGGAAATATGAGCTCATTAACCTGCACCAAAACATCTTCAACAACTCCAAGGGGATGAATATAAGAATGATCAGCTAATTGAATCACTATACCAGACTTTTGCAAGTCATTTAGTTTCAAATCTTGATAAATAGAAAATGGCATGACATTAATGGAAGCTCCCAAATCTAACATGGCACGCTCAATTTTCATATTACCAATAACACAAGGTAATGAAAACATACCTGGATACTTGCATTTTTCTGGCATATTGTTTTGCAAGATAGCCGACATATTTTTACTTACCACCACTTTCTCATTTTCCTTCATCTTTCTTTTGTTTGTGCACAATTCCTTCAAGAACTTTGCATATTTAGGAATTTGCTTGATAGCATCCAACATTGGGATATTTATCTCCACCTTCCTAAATGTATCCAGGATCTCATTTTCTTACTCATCTTCTTTTGGCTTAGCTAATCTGCTAGGAAAAGGAGGTAATAGAGTGTGAGATGAAAGAGATAGAGGAGGATCGAATTTTACCCCACGTGATGCTTTAGAGGAAGCTTCTTCTTCCTTTTCTTTGCTCGGTTCACTTTTCTTAAGTGGAATCGACCCTGAAGGAATCTCCTTTCCACTTCTTAAAAAAAATTGCACTAACATTCTCTTTTGCATTTATCTCTGGTTGTGAAAGTAGTTTTCCAGAATTTTGAGCCTCCAATCTACTAACCGATGTAGCCAATTGGGTAATTTAATTGCCTAAATTCTGAATGCTTGACCTAGTTTCCTGTTGAAATTGAAGAGCATTGTTAGCAAAGATTTTTAACAATATCTTCCAAGGAAATGCCTGAATTTGAAGCTTGAGGTGGTCTATTGAAATTCTGGGAAGGATACTTTTGTTGTCCTCCTTAATTTCCATAGCTCAAATTCGGGTGATCTCTCCATCCAGGATTATAATGATTGGAAAAAAGGTCATACTTCCTTTGAGGTTGACCAGTAAATTCGCCTAGAGCATTAGCTTCTTGCATAGAGTCGTGTTGCAATGTTGGACACATATCGGTGGGATGTCCTTGAACTGAGCATATTCCATAAGCTTTTGCCATTTGCAATTGCCCTACAGCCATTTGACAAACCAAAGCAGTTAAATCAGAAATTTGATTTTCAAGATTTTTAGTGCTTACCTCATTAACTCGCCTTGTAGCTCCATCAGCCCTTGTACCAAATTGCTGAGAATTTTCGGCCATGTTTACAATTAATTGCTTGGCTTTTTCAGATGTCTTGTCTACCAAAGCTCCACCACTTGCTGCATCAATCATACTCCTATCCATTGGCAACAATCCTTCATAGAAGTATTGGATTAAGAGTTGTTGAGAGATTTGATGATAGGGGCAGCTAGCACACAGTTGCTTGAACCTTTTTCAATACTCATACAATGTTTCTCCAGTGAACTGTGTTATGCCACAAGTTTCTTTTCTGATATTGGCAGCTCTTGTTGCAGGGAAGAACTTATCTAAGAACAATCTTTTCATCTCATTCCATGTTGTTATTGAACCGGAGGGTAGATAATAGAGCCAATCTTTTGCTTTATCCTTCAAAGAAAAAGGAAAAGCTCTAAGATTTATTTGCTCTTCGATCACACCATGCGGCTTCATTCCAGAGCATACAATATGGAATTCTTTCAAGTGTTTATGAGGATCTTCACCTGCACATCCATGAAAAGAAGGGAGTAAGTGAATTAAGCCATATTTTAATTCAAAATCAACTGCAATATTAGGAAATGTACTGCATAAAGATTGTTGATTTAAATCTAGCACAGCTAGCTCTTTGAGAGTTCTGTTCGCCATATTTTCTGTATCTTCCTGAAAAGTAGATGTGTCACCAATAACCAATTCTATTTCCAACTCCTCTATACGACAATTTTTTCTTTGTCTAGTCTCCTTTCTTAATCGACACGCTGTCTTCTCAATTTCAGGATTAAACTGCAAATCAATAGCTTGAGAAGAACGAGTCATAAACAAATAAATTAAACAATGAGAAACTAAAATAGGTTCCCTAGCAACGGCGCCAAATTTGAACGGGTTGTCGAAGCCCCTCAAAATAAATTACTGATTTTTCTAAACTAACTTGTAGAAATAGTGAAACAAGGTCGAATCCCAAGGGAACCAATGTGGATAGCTTCTCAAAGTAAAATAAAAATAAGGGGATTTTGAATGTTTGAATTAAAATTATGAATAAACAGAAAATAATGAAGGCTGAATATTCAAGTAAATAAAAATCAATCTTAACAAATTTCCAATTCAAGAGCGCTAATTCCATCCAATTGTAATCATGATCATAGGCTAAAATATTAATTCTTCTATTCAAGTACTTAGTCTACTTATTCGAAAAAGCCGCAAGAAGTGTAATTCTCCTAATATAATTGACTCAAACCCAACATCCAAATCAAAACTCACCATTAGTCAACTGAGCACGATAACGTTCCATATTAACTTAATGATAGCATTAAGAATAATGAGAATGCCTAAACTAATATTAATTAATTGAGATAACTGCAATTGAATTAACCTTGTTCCTTTATTTCCTTAGAGCCTACCATACAAGCTATGTAATTCGAATAAGCCATAATCACACACACATGAGCCAACTCCTTACTACTTGTGTCAATCGTTCATGATAATTATGGATCACAAACTCAAAGTTTAGTAATAGAAAAATCAATATCAAAGTTGAGTCGTCAGTTCAATCAATATCAATAATTCATAAATAATAAGAACAAGAAATAAAGAATACTTGAATTAAAGAAGAATTCTATTAAGCACAAAGCCTCACAAAATCACAATTGGAATTTATTCACTCTTGAACTAGAAACTAAAAACTTAGCCACTCATGGTGGAGTAAGAATTCACAAGAATTGTAGAGAATAGAAGAAGAATAAGAATCTCAATATCAAGTATCCAGCCCCCCTTTACTTGGTAGAACTAGCCTCCTTATATAGGAAGTTAAACCTAAACCCTAATAAGAGAATGGTGTTGATGGTTTTGCGTGAGAATTCTTTATATGCTAACCTTGCTAAGTGTGATTTTTGCACAAACAAACTTGTGTTTCTTGGTTTTGTTGTTAGTGAAAATGGAATTCAGGTCGATGAAGATAAGGTAAAAGCAATTAAGGAGTGGCTAACACCAAAGAATGTTAGTGATGTGAGGAGCTTTCATGGGCTTGCAAGCTTCTATAGGAGGTTTGTCAAGGACTTCAGTACCCTTGCCGCACCACTTAACGAGCTTGTAAAGAAGAACGTGAAGTTTCATTGGGGAGAACAATAAGAAAACGCATTTAATATGCTAAAGGACAAACTTACTTCATCTCCCATTCTTTCACTTCCGGATTTTTCCAAAACTTTTGAAATTGATTGTGATGCTTCTGGTGTAGGTATTGGAGCTGTTTTAATGCAAGATGGGAAGCCAATAGCCTATTTTAGTGAAAAGTTGAATGGAGCTAGCTTGAAATATCCAACTTATGACAAGGAATTGTATGCTCTTGTGCGTGCACTTAATGTTTGGCAGCATTATTTGCTACCTAAGGAGTTTGTGATTCACACGGATCATGAAGCATTAAAGCACTTGAAGGGACAGAACAAGTTGAATAAGCGCCATGCTAAATGGAGTGAATTCATTGAAGCATTTCCATATGTCATTAAGTACAAGCAAGGTAAAGAAAATGTAGTTGCCGATGCACTATCTAGAAGGTATGCTTTACTTGCTTCTCTAGAAACAAAATTGCTTGGTTTTGAGTATATCAAAGATTTGTATGTTGATGACCACGATTTTGGTTCTATTTTCTATGCTTGTGAACATGGTGCTATTGATAAATTTTATAGACATGATGGATTTTTGTTTAAAGAAAAACGTCTATGCATTCCTATGTGTTCTATGCGTGAATTGCTTGTGAGAGAATCACATGAAGGCGGTTTGATGGGACACTTTGGTGTTCAAAAGACTTTAGATGTTTTGCATGATCATTTCTATTGGCCTAAAATGAAATCTGATGTGAATAGATTATGTGCTAACTGTATTGTATGCAAGCAAGCTAAGTCTAAATCACAACCTAATGGGTTATACATGCCTTTGCCCATACCTAATTCTCCTTGGATTGACATATCTATGGATTTTGTGCTTGAATTACCTAGGTCTAAGCATGGGCATGATAGTATTTTTGTTGTGGTGGATAGGTTTTCAAAGATGTCACACTTTATTGCATGTAGGAAAACCAATGATGCACAACATGTTGTTGAATTGTTCTTTAGAGAAATTGTACGTTTACATGGTATGCCTAGAACTATTGTCAATGATAGGGACACCAAGTTTTTGAGCTATTTTTGGAAGACCTTATGGGGTAAATTGGGAACTAAATTACTTTTTCTACTACATGTCATCCCTAAACCGATGGTCAAACTGAGGTAGTAAATAGAACTTTGTCACAATTACTTAGGACCATGGTTAAACGAAACTTGAGAACATGGGAAGATTGTTTGCCGCATGTTGAATTTGCATATAATCGTAGTATGCATTCTTCTACTCAATTTTGCCCATTTGAGATTGTTTATGGCTTTATTCCTTTGAGTCCTTTGGATTTGATTGCTTTACCTTTGAGTGAACAAGTGAATTTAGATGGTGCAAAGAAGGCTGAATTTGTGTTGAAGTTGCATGAGCAAGTGCGTGCAAATTTGGAAAGACGCAATGAACAAATCACCAAACAATGCAATATGGGCCGCAAAGGATGGTATTTGAAGTTGGTGATTGGGTTTGGGTGCACTTCAGGAAGGAAAGGTTTCCCAATCAAAGAAAATCAAAGTTGATGCCACGTGGTGATGGTCCATTTGAAGTAATAGAGCGCATCAACGATAATGCATACAAAGTTGACTTACCTAGTGAGTATAATGTTAGTGCTACTTTTAATGTTGCTGATTTGTCTCCTTTTGATTTTGATGAAGGTGTTGATTCGAGGTCGAATCCTTTCAAAAGGGGGAATGATGCAACCAAAGATGCATCTAAGTCAACTAGCATGGATCCACTAGCCTATGAAGGACCGATGACACGAGCAAGGAGTAAAAGGTTCAAGCAAGCCTTAAATTCTTACTTGGAGCATGTTTTGAAGATGGCTAATGATGGTGCTTTTAATGAAGATAACAACGCCTTGAAGATAGTGACATTAATTGCTATTAATGAAGCTTAAACTTCTGGTCATGGAACAAGGTCAAGGTCAAAGATCAGGGATCAAAGTCAACAGGCTTTCCTAGGGTTTCTAGAAGCATTGAGCCGCACATTAGGGTTTCTAGAAGTATTGGAGGTCTCACCTAACCCTAGGGCAGCCACCACTTATGCTTAGAGAATGAGGCAGCCACACATTAGAAGTCTTTTAGGGTTTGATTCTTTATTGCTTATCTCTTAGTCCTTTTTAGGGTTAGAATCATTTCAAAACTCTATAAATAGAGCTATGTATTTGACTAAAGGACATAAGATCAATATACATTTCGAATGAAGTTTTATTTGAGTTGTTAACTCTTATTCCTTAAGGTGTTCCTTATTGAATTTCTTGAGATTAAATTAACTTGTTTGATTTAGTTTCACATCTACATGTTTGATCAATCAATTAACTTTTATTAGTTTCTTGAGTTGTTTGAACATTCTTCATCTATTTATAACTAAAGGGCTTAGTAGTTCTATTGCTAAGTTTGTTAGTTCCATAATCAATTGCAAACTTTCAAGTTAGATCTTGGGGCGACAAATTCGAACTTATTGGTAAGGGTGCTTCCTCTTAAATAGGGAGAGCGTTTATCAGTTTGATTTTCTCACCATTACTTATCTTGGTGTTTGAACGTATCCGGTTCGAGTTCGTATCATTTGGTATCAGAGCCAAACTTGTTAGTTGGTTCATTTTTTTTCAATTAAAGAGTCTGTCTTCTATTTCATCTCAATTTCTGTTCGCATCATTAAATAAAAAAAAGAAAGTATACTATTTTCATTGCTGCCCGCATACCAAGGCAGATTTCCAAAAAGAAAAAAAAAGAAAAAGGGAAGGAACGGAAAACTAACCCTAACCATTTGTGTTGGGTAGTTCTCGAAGAATTGTCTCTTGATTGATTCATTCCGCAATTCCTTTTAATTAATTGGAGCTGTTCTTCATTCTTATAATTCTGATTTGGGTAATTTTGTTTGTTTTCTCTTAAAAAGCTTTTCATTTGGGTTAATTGAGTCTTGTTCGATTAGTTGTAAGCTTGTTTTGTTCACACGCTTATAATTTGTTTTATTGATTCACGAGTGTTCTATTGAACTTCAGAATTAATAAACGTTAAGAGGTTGTGAAAAACTTGTTCTTGTGATTACTAGAACAATTTGATTTAATTTCTATAAGGAATTCAATTCTTTGTGAGTGAAACACGTGAGGGAGTGATCTTTTCTTGTTTTTGCCTTTAACTATAAGAAGCCTCTAGAGTATAACACTTGATCACGTCCTTTTTTTTTTGTTTTCTTTCCTAGTCTTTTGGTTTAACCATGTCATCTGAACCATCATTGACTTTGGAAAATTTAGCTTATACATTGAGAGATGTAGTAGAACATATGACAAAACAATTTCAAAAACAAGATGACAAATTAACTAGGTTATTGAATGATATGCCTAAAACGTCTAAAGGGGATGGTTCGGATAATGACCAAGAAAGTGAGTCTAAAGGGTCTAGACATAATCTCCAACCCAAAATTGACACTAATTTGGGTAGCATTAAGATGAAAATACCATCTTTCATGGTAAGAGTGACCACAAGTTTATTTGGAGTGGGAAAAGAAGGTTGAAAGGGTTTTGAATGTCATAACTATAGTGAGTCTAAAAGGTTAAACTTACGTTATTGAATTTTGTGATTATACGCCATTTGGTGGGATCAATTGGTGAGTGGTCGTAGGCGTCATGGGGAACACGAAGTTGGTTCATGGGATGAGGTTAAACGCATTATGCATAAAAGGTTTGTGCCATCGCACTACCAAAGGGATTTGTACAACAAGTTACAAAATCTAGTACAAGGTAGTAAGAGTGTTGAGGAGTATTGGCAATCTATGGAGATAGCTATGATTATAGCCAATATAGATGAGGATAGGGAAGCCACAATGGCAAGATTTTTGCATGGTTTGAATCGTGATATTGCTAACATAATTGAATTGCAGCATTATGTAGAGATGGAGGATATGTTGCACATGGCCATAAAGGTGGAAAAGCAATTAAAAACCAAGAGCGAAGTACGCCCCTAGCTCAAAATGGAGTAACGCATGGAAAAGGAGCAACCAGCCCCCTAACAAGGGTCGTGAGGCATCAAAGGACATCAAGCCAGCCCCTAAATTTGATGTTAACACTAAACCAATGACGCAAAGTGACCTCAAATCAAAGAAAGTGCAATGCTTCAAGTGTTTGGGGTATGGACATATATCTTCCTAATGTCCAAACAAGCGAACCATGGCAATTCGAGGTGGTGAAGTGGTCTTTGAGAGTGATGAAGAATCCGAACCAGGTGAGGAGGATTACCTATACATGCCTGAGTTGGAAGAATGTGATGATGTGCAATTGGGTGAGGTTAGTAATGTACTTATAACTTTTAGAGCTCTTAATTTACAACCTATTGATGATGACGCTCAAAGGGAAAACATATTCCATACTACATGTAAAGTACAAAACCATGATGCTAATTGTAGTTTAATCATTGATGGGGGTAGTTGTACTAATATAGCCAGTGCTATGATGGTTGATAAACTTAGACTTCCAACTATTAAGCATCCTAAGCCATACACCTTGCAATGGCTTAATGATCAAAGTGGGATTAGAGTTACTAAGCAAGTACGGATTGCATTTAGTGTAAAGAAGTATAATGATGAGGTATTATGTGATGTTATTCCCATGCAAGCATGTCATATGTTGCTAGGTAGACCATGGTTATATGATAGATCTGTAATTCATAATGGTCGAACCAATGCATATTCTCTTGTAATGGATGGAAAACCGTATGTTTTGGCACCATTAAGTCCTAAAGAAGTTTGTGAATTACAAAAAGTTGTAAAGGACCGAATGGAAGCATATGAGAAAGAAAAAAGAAAGTGTGAGAGTGCATATGAAAAAGAAAAGGTGCACAAGGAAAAGGGGAGTTGTATGGAAAATAACGAGGGGGGAGAGCAACGAGTGGTAAAAGGAGAGTTTAGCGAGGGTTTGCGCAAGAATGTGAGCAAAAGAACGAGTAAGGCGCAAGAAAAATGGGAGGTAAGCGAGAAAAAAGTGAGTTTCTTAGTTAGAGAGCGAAACATGAGAAAGGCTTTGAGTGAAAATAGGCAAGTACTTGTACTTATGTACAAGGAGACTTTATTTAACACTAATAATCTTAACTCTTCTCTTCCTAGTGTGTTTGTAAGTGTTTTGCAGGAATATGACGATGTGTTTCCCGAGGAGTTACCTAGTGGGTTGCCACCACTAAGGGGGATAGAGCACCAAATTGACTTTGTGCCGGGGTCATCCATTCCAAATAGACCAGCCTATCGAGTCAATCCGGAGGAGACCAAAGAGCTGCAACGCCAAGTTGAGGAACTACTAAGTAAAGGTTATGTTAGGGAAAGTCTTAGCCCATGTGCTGTTCCTGTTTTGTTAGTCCCTAAGAAAGATGGGTCTTGGCGTATGTGTGTTGATTGTCGTGCAATTAACAAGATTACCATTAAATATCGTCATCCTATTCCTAGGTTAGATGATATGTTAGATGAATTGCATGGAAGTGTTATCTTTACTAAAATTGATTTGAGAAGTGGCTATCACCAAATTAGAATGAATATAGGTGATGAGTGGAAAACAGCATTCAAAACTAAATTTGGTTTGTATGAGTGGTTGGTCATGCCTTTTGGCTTAACTAACGCACCAAGTACTTTTATGAGACTAATGAACCATGTTTTGCGTGCGTATATTGGTAAATTTGTGGTAGTATACTTTAATGATATTTTGATTTATAGTAAGAGCTTTAGTGAGCATGTTGAACATGTTCGGATGGTGTTGATGGTTTTGCGTGAGAATTCTTTATATGCTAACCTTGCTAAGTGTGATTTTTGCACAAACAAACTTGTGTTTCTTGGTTTTGTTGTTAGTGAAAATGGAATTCAGGTCGATGAAGATAAGGTAAAAGCAATTAAGGAGTGGCCAACACCAAAGAATGTTAGTGATGTGAGGAGCTTTCATGGGCTTGCAAGCTTCTATGGGAGGTTTGTCAAGGACTTGACCTGCCGCACCACTTAACGAGCTTGTAAAGAAGAACGTGAAGTTTCATTGGGAGAACAATAAGAAAACGCATTTAATATGCTAAAGGACAAACTTACTTCATCTCCCATTCTTTCACTTCCCGGATTTTTCCAAAACTTTTGAAATTGATTGTGATGCTTCTGGTGTAGGTATTGGAGCTGTTTTAATGCAAGATGGGAAGCCAATAGCCTATTTTAGTGAAAAGTTGAATGGAGCTAGCTTGAAATATCCAACTTATGACAAGGAATTGTATGCTCTTGTGCGTGCACTTAATGTTTGGCAGCATTATTTGCTACCTAAGGAGTTTGTGATTCACACGGATCATGAAGCATTAAAGCACTTGAAGGGACAGAACAAGTTGAATAAGCGCCATGCTAAATGGAGTGAATTCATTGAAGCATTTCCATATGTCATTAAGTACAAGCAAGGTAAAGAAAATGTAGTTGCCGATGCACTATCTAGAAGGTATGCTTTACTTGCTTCTCTAGAAACAAAATTGCTTGGTTTTGAGTATATCAAAGATTTGTATGTTGATGACCACGATTTTGGTTCTATTTTCTATGCTTGTGAACATGGTGCTATTGATAAATTTTATAGACATGATGGATTTTTGTTTAAAGAAAAACGTCTATGCATTCCTATGTGTTCTATGCGTGAATTGCTTGTGAGAGAATCACATGAAGGCGGTTTGATGGGACACTTTGGTGTTCAAAAGACTTTAGATGTTTTGCATGATCATTTCTATTGGCCTAAAATGAAATCTGATGTGAATAGATTATGTGCTAACTGTATTGTATGCAAGCAAGCTAAGTCTAAATCACAACCTAATGGGTTATACATGCCTTTGCCCATACCTAATTCTCCTTGGATTGACATATCTATGGATTTTGTGCTTGAATTACCTAGGTCTAAGCATGGGCATGATAGTATTTTTGTTGTGGTGGATAGGTTTTCAAAGATGTCACACTTTATTGCATGTAGGAAAACCAATGATGCACAACATGTTGTTGAATTGTTCTTTAGAGAAATTGTACGTTTACATGGTATGCCTAGAACTATTGTCAATGATAGGGACACCAAGTTTTTGAGCTATTTTTGGAAGACCTTATGGGGTAAATTGGGAACTAAATTACTTTTTTCTACTACATGTCATCCCTAAACTGATGGTCAAACTGAGGTAGTAAATAGAACTTTGTCACAATTACTTAGGACCATGGTTAAACGAAACTTGAGAACATGGGAAGATTGTTTGCCGCATGTTGAATTTGCATATAATCGTAGTATGCATTCTTCTACTCAATTTTGCCCATTTGAGATTGTTTATGGCTTTATTCCTTTGAGTCCTTTGGATTTGATTGCTTTACCTTTGAGTGAACAAGTGAATTTAGATGGTGCAAAGAAGGCTGAATTTGTGTTGAAGTTGCATGAGCAAGTGCGTGCAAATTTGGAAAGACGCAATGAACAAATCACCAAACAATGCAATATGGGCCGCAAAAGGATGGTATTTGAAGTTGGTGATTGGGTTTGGGTGCACTTCAGGAAGGAAAGGTTTCCCAATCAAAGAAAATCAAAGTTGATGCCACGTGGTGATGGTCCATTTGAAGTAATAGAGCGCATCAACGATAATGCATACAAAGTTGACTTACCTAGTGAGTATAATGTTAGTGCTACTTTTAATGTTGCTGATTTGTCTCCTTTTGATTTTGATGAAGGTGTTGATTCGAGGTCGAATCCTTTCAAAAAGGGGGGGAATGATGCAACCAAAGATGCATCTAAGTCAACTAGCATGGATCCACTAGCCTATGAAGGACCGATGACACGAGCAAGGAGTAAAAGGTTCAAGCAAGCCTTAAATTCTTACTTGGAGCATGTTTTGAAGATGGCTAATGATGGTGCTTTTAATGAAGATAACAACGCCTTGAAGATAGTGACATTAATTGCTATTAATGAAGCTTAAACTTCTGGTCATGGAACAAGGTCAAGGTCAAAGATCAGGGATCAAAGTCAACAGGCTTTCCTAGGGTTTCTAGAGGCATTGAGCCGCACATTAGGGTTTCTAGAAGCATTGGGCCGCACCCTAAGCATTGGGCCGCACATTAGGGTTTCTAGAAGTATTGGAGGTCTCACCTAACCCTAGGGCAGCCACCACTTATGCTTAGAGAATGAGGCAGCCACACATTAGAAGTCTTTTAGGGTTTGATTCTTTATTGCTTATCTCTTAGTCCTTTTTAGGGTTAGAATCATTTCAAAACTCTATAAATAGAGCTATGTATTTCGGCTAAAGGACATAAGATCAATATACATTTCTGAATGAAGTTTTATTTGAGTTGTTAACTCTTATTCCTTAAGGTGTTCCTTATTGAATTTCTTGAGATTAAATTAACTTATTTGATTTAGTTTCACATCTACATGTTTGATCAATCAATTAACTTTTTATTAGTTTCTTGAGTTGTTTGAACATTCTTCATCTATTTATAACTAAAGGGCTTAGTAGTTCTATTGCTAAGTTTGTTAGTTCCATAATCAATTGCAAACTTTCAAGTTAGATCTTGGGGCGACAAATTCGAACTTATTGGTAAGGGTGCTTCCTCTTAAATAGGGAGAGCGTTTATCAGTTTGATTTTCTCACCATTACTTATCTTGGTGTTTGAACGTATCCGGTTTGAGTTCGTATCAAACACTCTTCTGACTCGAGGGATAGATGGACTCGAGCGAGCTTACCCTAGATGGACATGCGCAGGCTCACTTTGCACATGCACGAGGCTAGCGCGCAGGGTTTAGGTGGACTCATGCAGGTTCAGGGTGAACCCACGTAATGCCACCCTAGACTTGCGCAAGCTTAGGCTTAGGACTAAGGGACTTTGTGATATTTTCTCTCTTTTTTCTGTCTCTTATTTAAAAGCAATATTTTTAGGGTTTGAGGGCCATAATCCTTTTTCCTTTTTTGACACATATCGATTTAAACCTTCTCATCATCTATATTACTCTAGGTTCTAGATTTCCATGATAACAGTTTACCCCCTACTATGAAGGAAGAATGCCTTAAAAAATAGTTTTTAGTTAAATCCTTTAATTTTTATGGAGAAAGTGTTTTAGAAAGCATGAGTCTGATCAAAGCAAGTATTTAGGAGTAGGAAGTTGTAAAGCTCGTACCTCGGTTATTATGACACGTCAATGCGATACCATCATTTTTAAGGTGCATTGGTGCGATACTGTCGTCTTCTTGAGGGTGCACTAGTGCGATATTGGTGTCTTCTTGAGGGTGTGTTAGTGTGATACCAACATCTTTTTGACGGTGCGGCAATGCGATACCGACATCTTCTTGAGAGTGCGTCGGTGTGATGCTGGCGTCTTCTTGAGAGTGTGGAGGCTTGCCCCCTATATTTAGAAGTAATGTGGTTGTTAGTAAAGTGCGGCTACATCTTTCCCCCCTGCTTTGAGAGGTACAATGACAGGCTGAAGCAAAGCCATGCACAGCCGAGGCAGCGAGTAGTAGACGATACCTGAAAAAGGAAAAAGATCAACCACAAGGTGGGCCCTAGGCAGGGATTAAGGCAATATAATAATGAACAGCCCTTATGGGGGCTCGAAAGATAAGTTGGAATGGCTTAAATGGGTAAGGCTGGGGGGAGAGGCCTCGCGCATGCTTAGTCATCTCCCTATGCGAGGACAAGGCTAAGCTCGCGCGAGGTAAGCCTAGACCCAGCAGCCTATATAAAGGCTTGACGTCACATCACTCATCACTCACTTACCTAAGCTATTTTGGCATTTTCTGTAGTAAAATTTAGTGTACTATTTTCTTAGAAAATGTCTAGAAGAAGTTAGCATAGTAATCAACTTTTGGTGGTCCGGGAATCGGGCTGACAACTGCCTCGAACACGCGGGCATGCAGCGGATATCCCTAAGAGGCCAATAGCGGTGGAGCTAGAGCGCGATCTCTATTATCCTCGAGACTAGGTGGAGATGTTGATCCTTTCAATGCTATCGACTCATTTAAATGTTAAGGCACAAGGCCAAGTATGTACTTTATTTCCTGTACCTTTACTTAAATAACATCATTCGTAGATATATGCATGTGACTAAGGTACAACTTAGTAATTTTTAGGAGACCCCTAGAATTTAGTAAATTGCTTGAAAATATGTATAGGAATGCTTTAGAAAATTTAGGAAAGTATTGCAGAATATGTGGAAAACTTTTAGAAAATGTATAGGAACGTTTGGAAAACATAGGAAAAATATATGAAACAATGTTGTAAGAAAAGGCCCTAGAGTCTTTAGAAAAAAAATTTTGGAAAGTTAGAAATATTCTTAGAGAATATGAGAAATTTAGAGGAGATAATGTAGTTAGATGTGTACTTGAACCTTATCTAGGCATTTGACATGAGGAAGAGGGATTTCAAGATTAGGCGGATGGGTGCTTGTTACAGAAACAAGTTCATTGAACATTAACCTCACTAAGTAATCCATATGGAATTTACCCCAAGTGTCTATGGACAATCATGTAAAACATGATCCTTAGACTTGAGATAACAATATATTATCTTATATGAAGATTACTATACTTTGATACTATCTTATGTTCTCTTATCGATGCAGCGCTCAAAGCATAGTCATTCGGAATAGTAAAGTCATATAAAGATAATAAGTTATCAATAAAGAATTCATTGCCCAAGGTAATATATCATAGGACCTTATCTTAAAGATTCTTGATATGCTTTAACATGGAAATCCTTGGCTAAGGTTGTATGAATAAAGAATATGAAAAATGTTTTATAGATCTTATTCAAGATTTTATATGCAATTATCATGAACAAATTTATTGGTTCAATTATAGAGTTAACACTTGCATCCATGCTCCATGAATTAATTGGGATACAAGTACAATGAAAGGATTGAATTACATTGTAAGATTGTTCACTACAAAGGTTATTGAAGCACTTTAGTCATTCCTACACATTTGGATGGTCATGATGCATTGCTAAATGTTAATCTTGATCTATGAATATTGATTAAGTTACATTAGATAATTAACATTGAATTAAAGGAGTTAATTCATAATCCATATTCATTGTCAACATGTTAGGAACCTTTTGGCTCATATATAAAGAGGATTTAAGTGAGGATTAAAATGAGGCTTTAAGCTTTAGGCTTAAACTCATATATACTAGGCCTAATTGAAGGTTAAATAATTAAGAGCTAATGGGCCTTGTTTAATGGGCCTATAATGAGTTTAATGTCCATGGAGTAGTTCTTATGTTAATTAAATTCTATTTAGGATAATAAACCCAACTTAAAGTAAGTTAGATTTTTGTAGAACTCATAAATCTTTAAGAACATTGATTGAAAGAAAATATATATAGAAAGAGATCCATATGGGGCGACATGGGTTAAAGAAGAAGGTTGGTGGCATATCTAAGAGAGAAAAATATTTTCTTGAGAAGCAAATCCTAGGTGAATTGATTCATCTCCCTTGTTTGGTACTAGCATTCAATCGCTAACATTTCTACTAAATCTCCTAAAAGTTGTTTAGTGAGATCTTTGCTTAGAAGCCTGTATGGATCATCAAAAGAGGCTTGTCATTTAAGTAGCATAAAAGTGCATTAATAATTCTTGAAGAATCAAGAATCAACAAGCAAGAAGCATTCTTTGGATTGGGCAAAAACTCCCTTTGTAAGCCTTCTCCATCTTTTGCTTATTTTGTGTGTTATGACTGCTTTAATCAATGAGATCCTTGGTGGAAATTGAGAAAAATTTTAAATTGCTTCTATTGTGCCTTTTCTTAAATTCTAATATCAATTTTTAACAGTGGTATCAGAGCCTCTATTGATTAATTTAGTCATAATGGTTGCATAATTGTTAATTGATCGTAAGCATGCAAATCTGAAATTTTTGGGCTATCATAGAGATTGTTGATTTCCATAGCTATACTTCAAATTTTTGGGTGATTCTTATTTCATATGAACCCTAAGGGATAGAACTTAGGATCTAAAAGTTTTTTGGATCTCATTTTATTAGGGTTTCGGCATTGGAAATCTATGTTATGCACATAGACAGCTTTGATGTGATCAACAACATCCAATCTCTAATCAAATTTGGATGGATAAATTAATTGAAATAAATACATGGGTAATTGTTACAACAACAATTCTTGAATATTTAATGTTCAAAATTCGTTCGAAAATAATTAGAAATTAGATTCTTGATGATCAAAGCAATACTATGCATATACTATGCATCCTAAGGGTTTGGCATGTGCATGTGTGTATGAGTTTTGATTTAATTTGACTTTGGACAGCAATGAATATGATTTAGAAGATGAATAATAAACCTTTAGATTTCTTGAAGTTTAAGATTTCATCTTCATGAACACCATATATGCACACAAAATAAACATTAAGTGTTGATTTGATGAGTTATGTGCATAGTATGGGTTACTTATTGGAATTCGGTGGATGTATGCTTCTTGATCTAATGGCAAGCCTTTTAAGGAAGAACATCGGATCTAGATCATGCATAAGATGAGTTCTTAAAGCAATCTTGAAGATTGATTTAGATCTTGATCATGTTTTTTACATAGTTGTCTTATTTCTTGATGATTGCCATGTGAATCTTGATTATCTTGAATTGTTTGATAGAATTTTGATTTTCTTAATGATGGATCTGAATGAATCTTGATGAACTTAATTTATTTTGGAATTAATGTAATTAATTACCCTTGTTAGGTCTTTAAATTTTATTAAATAAGTAGTGTCCTTATTTGTAAGGATTTCTAGATGAAGTATCCTAGTTGACATGTGATTCATTATCTTAAGACATATTCTACTTGTCTTAGGATTATAATTACTTATCCTAATATTATTAGAAGATTAATTAAAAGGTTGTTTTAATTAATACAAGTACTATCAATCCTTTAGGACAATGACTTGTAATTCTAGAATCCTAGTTGGATAAGAAAGTTGTCTAGATTAAGACAAGAGTTTGACTTTTGTCCTAAATTCTAGACATGGCTGAAAATTGCATAAATTATAAGGAAACTTTTATTTTTAAAATTTGAATTAATTAATTTAAATTGTCATTAATTTATATTATCATAGGACTTGTATCTTAGCATCCTAGTATGACTAGGTTGTTTGTCTTAATTAAGACATAAGTTGGATTTTATGTTTTAATGTTTGACTTTATATCCTAAAATGACATAAAATTAAAACTAAGGATATTTTAAAGCGAATTAGTTATTAATTAAATTTGATTTAATTAATTTTGATTCCCTACAACTTTCTTCAACTAATATTAAATCTTGGTTTCTTAGTATGACTAGGATCGGTAAAGTTTATTTGATCAAAGGTTGACTTTATGTCCTAAAATTTTACTTTGACTGAAATTTACACTGTAAAATAGAATTTTTATTTTGGAATATGATTTAATTATTTTAATTCTCCATATCACATTTAATCCTAATTACATGCAATGATCAAATAACTTGAATTATGCTATCTTATTCTTTATATTGCTTTATATAATATGATTATATTTGGCATGATGGATAGTTGGGAGACCAATGTGATTGTCTTCAATGGTTGAATATTTTGAATTGATACTTTTGAAATAAGGACACATTTTCTTTCCTTTCTCTAATTTTCTCTAGATTGTAAAATTCTTTTCTCATCTAACTCCCCTTAAATGCAACTCAAAGTTTCTCTAAATCTTATGTAATAGTTATATAGTTTTAGATTTGTTAGATAGAATTTTATTTTGTAATATAGATGGAGATATGGCACCAAATGAAGATGAAGGAGATATTGCTTCAAGACTTGGAGATCATGAAGGCAATATCTAGGTTTTGACCATTTAGTTATCTTCAATGGCTCGAGATAACTAGTTTAGAAAGTCTATAATCATCCATAGTAGTTTAGCATGCTTAGCTTATATTATGTATGTAATGTATGATATATGCATGATCATGCCAAAGCATGAAACCCTTATATTCGATATATGTATGTTCATGCCAAAGCATGAGACCTTAATCGCTGCTTAATAATGAATCCCTCGTTCAATATTAAGTCACATGTTAAGAACATGATTAAGTTTCCTTCCATAATTAAAATAGGAACGAGAGCCTTGTTCATAGGTCAATTGTTGAGCAAACTCAAGGTTGCTTGTTACCTGAGTATGTTCTCTCTTTTAATTGATGGGTCTTACTTAACTATCTTATCTAAATCAGATGAGTCACTTATGTTTATATGAAGATAGAGGCAGGAATTAGGTGAAACATATATGATATTTAGAATATCATAAAATATGTTTAGAAAAACGCTGTTGTGGCCTAATTAATCTGGAAGTTGTATAGAGATACAATTGATAAATAGTTGTCTACTTAATTTATTTTAATATGGTTTGTTGAGCATGCTTAAGGAAATATTAAAATAGATGTGATTCTAGCCCACTAGAATAACTAAATTGTTAGCATCCCAAATTGATAGCGAGGGCTATTAATTTATATTGAAAAATAGTGGGAGTTAAATAACTGGTTACAAGACCTTTACTAGTTATTTATATAAATTAACATATATTTGTTTATCTTTATAATGGAAGGTTGTAACAAAAGATGAGTGGCAATCTATCTTTGCGTAATATCCTTGACAACGACAAGCTTACTAGGCCGAACTTTCATAATTGACATCACAATGTGAGAATTGTTCTCAAATAAGAAAAGAAGCTTTTATGTGCTAGACACACCTCCGTTGCAGATCTCTACCATAGATGCACCTGAGGAGATGGTCCAAGAGTACAAAAAGAATTAAGAAGACGATGACCAAGTTATTTATGTGATGTTAGGAAGTAAGACTTTCGAACTACAAAGATAACATGAGAATATGGATGCTCAAACTATCATATTACATTTGAAGGAAATTTTTGATGAGCAGTCAATGACCGAAAGGTATGAGGCCTCAAAAGAATTGTTCCGATGCAAGATGGTCGAAGGTGCATCTGTGGATGCACATGGACTAAAGATGCTTGGATATATTGAACAACTATGGCGTCTTGGTTTTATGATGGACCATGAATTAAGTATAAACTTAATTTTACAATCTCTACCTGACAGTTATTTGCAGTTTATTATGAAATTTCATATGAATAAGTTGGATACTATAATACTGAAACTTATTAATATATTAAAGAATGCAGAGGGCACCATAAAGAAGTAAAATGAAGTTGTTCTAATAGTAGAACCTTCTAAGACTGGTAAGAGTAAGTCTAAGAAGAAAAAAGGGAAAGACAACTCAGAAGTCTAAGAAACCCTTAAAGGCTATTGGAAAAGGAAAGCCACCATTGTGGGAAGCAAGGACGTTGGAGAAGGAATTGCAAGGTTTATTTTGCTACTTTGAAGGATAAGAAACAAGAACAAACTTCTAATTCTAAAATAAAGGAATAGACTATCCTGAAGGCAATTGTTGCCATTTAGTTTAGTTATTAGTTTTTTTTTTCTTATTAAGAATTTAATAATTATTATTGATTCTTTTTTAGAACAATTATTGTTACTTTTTCATTTAATAATAATTAGCAATTATTTTCTTATTTAGTTAAATGATTTATGTCTCTAGAAACTCATACAAAAGGTTGGATGAAAGTAAGAAAATAAATTCTTATTGCGAGAAATCTAAAGCAATCCTAAATAGGCCTAAGAATTATATATTGATATCAGATAAGTAACATAAACAAGTTATGTAACTCATAAATCTTATCAAGTAAATATTATAATCAAGTTGTATTTAAGAAAGACACATATGTCGAATCCTAAGTGATACATAGGATTTATGCTTGCTTTTAGGAAGAGTTATGATAAAGTATCATATCAAGATTAGATCATTGATACTTGGATCATCACTAGAATGTCTATAACTTGCAATTACTCAAATTGATAAAGTTTCATAAGATGATGAAACCTAACTTTGTAAGGAGTAGTTATATCAATAAAGAGTGTTGCAAGCCTTCTCATAGGATATATACTCATATAGCCATTAACTCTAATATGTTCCATTTATGATATGATCATAATAAAGCCTATATAAGATATAGACTGATGTTTAAGAGAAACATGCACAATTAGACAAAGCTGAAAAGCTTGATATAATAAATGTAAGTTTGTAAGATATCCAAAAGGGTTATAAGATGTCAACACTATCATACTCTTGAAATAAAAGTGTTTGTTTGGTATATGTTGTCTTTCAAGAAAAAGAAGTTTTTCGGAAGAAGCAGTAGAAGTTTAATAAATCTTGATAGAGATCAAGACAAACTAACTAACATTGAAATAGAACAAAGGTTGAAGGTGCTTAGCATAAGCTTAACATCCTTAAGCTAATCATATATAAATTTTTTGGTGTGTAGTATGATACAACATATTTATAAAAAAAAATAAAAATCTCTTATGAAATATATAATTATATCTTATTATTGATGAGACTACTACATTAAGAATTAATGTTTGACATTAATTCTTAGATTTGGGATCTTAAAGATAAAGGAAAAGTGACAAATCCTCTATAATAAGTCTACTAAGACTTATAAATCCATAAAGAGTTGGAACATGCAGTTTACTTTCTAAGATTGAGATCTGCAGAGATAGAAGCTTCAAATTGCATGAATGTTCTAAACTTCGTGTAGGTAGACATATGTGTTAAAAGGTTTAACATGGAAGAATCAAAGATAAATTCTTAGCAATATCTTATGACATATCTCTTTTCAAAGAAATATGCTATAAACAATCATTGAGAAAGAGGTTATTAATAGAATGATTTATATTATATACATATGTCATGTTATGTACTAGATTTATGGTTATTCTCAATGTTGATTATGAATCACATAGCGTAAACTTATAAGATAGACTCATTTCATTTTTTAAAGGAAAACATGACTTTTGGAAAAAAAATCCAAAAAGGTCATTCTTACATCTTAAGCTCAATGCATCTCATTATAATTGAGGCAATATATGAGAGATATTTGGATTTTTAATATTCTTTTCAAGAATAAGGTGTGGTTCTTAAGTATTATTGACCTAAAGAGTTAGATAGACAATAGAGCCATTTTCAAAGAACCAAGGTCTCATCTGCGATCCAAAATATTGTATTTAAGCATTACTAATAAATGACTTATTAGTAAAATATATAAACCTATTGAGGATAACAAAGTTGATTCTCCAACAAAGTCATTTGACCTAGCAAGAATATGATCATCATAAGAAAGAGACCGACATTGGATATCATGATGATTAGCTTGGAATGTGCTTTAGTGCAAGTGGAAGATTGTAAGAATATGCCCTAAAGACAAAGAGTTTTCAGATGATTTATATTTAATTATACATCACAACTGATGGCATACAATTAAACTAAAGGCATTGTTCGACTCTAATGGTATGAGTAGTCAAGTATTATCAAGGAATAATCCAAACCATTAGAGATGAATACCATGAAACATAAACACAAATTGAGAAATTATAAAGCGAGTTTATAATGATGAGGTTCTCATTACATACGTTCCTAAACTTTGTTTATAGTCGATGCTTGATCAAGAATTAAATATTGATCGTTGTATATTGATCAAACACTCGAGACTACCATAATGTGTTATCACTTACTTATAAAGAAAGTAATTTGTCTTATGAGATTGAGGAATAGGGATCCTAAGATATGCATATTGGTGCTTGTTACAAGAATAAATTCATTGAACATGATCCTACTAAGTAGTCCATATAGAATTTACCCCAAGTGTCTATGGACAATACTCTTGTGGTAATCATGTAACCCCCAATTGTAAGAGGAGACCTAGTCTAGATCCCATAGGGGGGCTAGACAATAGAAGTTTAGTGAGTTCCTGAGTCACTGAATATGGTAGTCCTCAAAAGATACACCAGGAAGGCCTGAACTATCTAATCCACCTCTCAAGCAATTCAAGGCACTCTATAATGGAGAGGAATGCTCTAGTAAGCAATACAGCGGATGTTCTTGCACGCCGGTGAGAACCCAAGCAAGTTCGTAATATAATGCTCTCGAACATCAGAGCACTGATCATGAATGGTGTCATCAGAAAGTACAGGTGCATCTGTAAAATCAATGCCCGTAATAGCAGTAAATAAAAGTAGGGAAAGAGTCAGCTCACTAAACGGGGTATGGAAGGTGTGGGTGGTGTCCTTCGACCTCTCAAGCAACGCGTATACAGAGGTATGATCTGTCCTCCTAGTGACGAACAAAAGCGTAGCCATAAATCAATGAAAGTCAATGTTGCCAGTCCTAGCCTGGATTAAGCTTGAGAGCTCGTCAAACCACTCACGGGCCCTCTAAAAATTTTCGAGGAATCAGATCGATATGACGTCATTATGAAAAAGCGCAAACACATGTATTAGACACAATTCACAAACAAAAAGACTCCAAACAAGTAAGTACGACATTAATCTATTGTTGTTTTATGCTAAAATGCCCAAAACTCGGGCCACCAGTATATATATAGAGCCCAGAGCCAGATTGGTACATGTTGAATTGGCTTTGTGGGTTAGGGCACTCTATTTTCTTTGAACTTTTCATATATTTTGAGCAAATAATAGGTGTACCTAATGTATAAGCCATAAAAATGCCTTTCCAATGGCTGAAAACTCTCGATGAGTTTTAAATTTTGCCAAGAGATGAATTTTCTCTCCTTTTACAAGCCCTAAGTCATTATGGCAAACAATCGATGGTGAAAACTCCCAGTTGGATGCAATCGGAGTACGTACTGAGAATTTAGAAGATGAGGCCACCATTTTAAATCTTGTTTCACAGAATTTGGTTAAGAATTGGCTGAGAAATTGAGAAAAGAGCAAAAAGGGGATCTGAGGGAAAACAAAAGGGGAAAAATGAGATAAAGTGATTTGTGAATGAGTATGAGAATATATATATATATATATATATATATGCCTTAAAGAAGGCAAAAATGTCATTTAGGCCTAGCCATTTAAAATTACATTTTAGTCCTTAAATGGGCCAAGCACCACTATAAGTTCCCAAAAGTCACATGGAAGGCTAGTTTGCATCCTAAGGTGGAAAATATTAAAAAATTACAAGTTTGGTCCATGACCCATCAAAATTACGGTTTAGTCCCTAAGCGGGCCGAATATGAACATGGCTTTACCCCGAGTCGAGAATTTTTAACCAAAAACACCTGACAATGGAATATTACCAAATTGAGCAGAAGTGGTAAATTACCTCATGAAGTGGAAAACCACCAAAGAGTAGTCTCTGCAAAAGTAAACGGGAATAGTTCACGAATCAACGAATGTGGTTCCCAAATTAATGGGCTTTGACCCCAAAAAAATGGGCGTGGTACCCATATCAAAGGGCGTGGCTTCGAGATTGATGGGCATAGTTCCCAAATCAATAGGCGTGGTTCCCAAATCAACGAGCATGGTCTCCAGAACAACAAGCTTGGTACTAATATCAACGAGCGTAGTTCTCAAATCGACGGGCGTGGTTCCCAAACCGACGAGTGTGGTTCCTAAATCAGCAGGCGAAGTCCTCAAAATTCAAGTTTACGTGGTTCCCACGTCAAATCGGATTTCCTTTCTCAATTCAAGCTTATAGGGTGTGGCTTCTACAGCTTATTAAGATATCCCTTTTGTTGTATCCTTGATATTATAATTTTTCTCAATTTATGTAATCGCATGCATGCTTATAAATTTTGAAAAACTAGGGACAGCTGTCAGCACCCATTTTCTAGATCTAGATATCGACAGAATTATAAAAAATTCGATGACGAAAGTTACTACCTTGCTCGAGTCTCGAAGATTGAGAAGAGGAAAATCTGAGAGATGGATGGGAATTTGTACTTAAAAGTACTTTTTTAGAATCAATTTAGACCCAATTATAAAAGAACTAAAGTTTGAGAGTTAAAATGGCAGTTTTCCCAAGTTTAGGGACTAAATTATCAAAATTCACATTATTAGACTAGAATTTCTTTCTACTAAACATGTTGATTTTATTGCATTTCGAATAGGATAATAAGAACACTTAGGATTTTGAATCTGATTTGATTAGGTTTTAGATTTGATTAGTTAATAGTAAATGTAATTCGATTATATTTCCATTCTTTTGTTAATTTTACATATTTCTAACTAAATCCTTACTCTCTGTATATGTGAAAATCTATAATGGGCGCGAGAAATCAAGAAAAACTACAGTAAAGTCACCCGAAGCCATTAGAGCCGATCGGCCCAATGCAGAGCTGATTCGACTGTGCATTGGGCCGAATGGCTGTGCATAATTTGTAGGCTTATTTACAAGTTTCTTTATGTATTTTTGGCAATTTCATGTACTGTAACTTAGTTTTAGGATTTTTCTTTCCAATTTCTTAGTTATAGGTGGGTTGCAATAGTTAGATTTACTTTTTGTTCTTAATTTTTCCCTTTATCTGTAATGGATGATAAATATATGTTGTGTGATTAACTAATTAAAACTAACATATAAACGTAGGCTTAAAAATTGAACCTAGCATGAAAACTGTAGTCCATCAGGTTAATTAAATGATAATTGAGCCTTAAAATCAACATAGACTTAATGGGCTTTGCCATGCTTTAGTTAGGTTATTGGGCCATATTAGATTTAAGATCACTGAATTGGGTCATTTCATAAAAAGTAGCCTATTAGTCTTAAAGATTGGAAATTAAAGCATAATTTATAATCGGGCTAAGCTAGGTGGACTTTGTATATAAATAACTAGTAAGATAGGTTAATAACTTTGAATATGGGGTGGGTTTTAATAAAATGGGCTAGATTCAAGTGGACCTCACATGTTGTAGTGCCTGATGTGTAATATACATGATTAGTACATTTATAGGAAATAGCTTGTTAAACAATAAAATTAAAGACAAAATATATACAAATAAGGAAGTTGGCTTCCAGACTCATTTCTGGATTTGTGATGTAAGCTTCTTTATAGAATCAAGAAATGTCACTCATTAGAAAAAGTGTCTCAGTTACTTGGGTGGCGACTCCTATCTCCGCACTAGTCTCTCTAACTAGTTAGCGTGTTCCTGATTAGGTTGAAAAGCCTTACAGTATCGTATTCGCTAAAGACACTTGGGTGCACACCTGAAACCTTCACCCACAGCAGCATATATTTTTCTCCCCCTTTATTTCATTAACAAAAAGAAGGATACTACAAACATATATTGTTTAAATTTTTAAAAGATATTAAAACACTTCGAGAAAAAAGAACAAAAGAAGAAGAAGTTGACTTTGGAGGATAGACTAAGGCATATTTATGCTTTCTTTCCCTTCTTAGTGGTCTTGGAGACTTTAGTGCTTTTGAAACCCTTCTTTTCCACATGTTCCTCTGCAAGCTTAACTATCTCGAGCTTTAGTCTTCTTCCCTTTTCTTTTTTCATTAATTGAGCTAACCAGATTCTCACTTTTAGATGCTTCTCCTTTTCTTTTCTTTCCAGTAGTGGCTTCCTCAACAGACATCCTCTCAGGCTGGTATGAGAGGCGCCTAAGTCCTCTAGTTATGTCTGACATCTCCTTCCATATCGATGCCTAACTCTCAATACTCATTTTGAACCTTTTAGCTACCACAGACTTAAATTATTGAAACTCTTCTTTTAGGTTCTTCTTAGAGGTACTAATCGTCATTTCCTACTCACTCTGCCTCTTTTGAATTTCTTTTACTAAAGGATAAACATCTGAGCCGAGGTCAAGATCCATACACAATTGTTGGTTTGATAATGCAGTCATATGACTATTGAGGGCATCGGTGATCAAGTTTAGCAGATTGATGATTAAGTTCTAGTCACTTGGAATTGCAGCACGGGCGTCTGCCTCTGTTAGCTTTTTCTTTCTGTTTCTTCTTTCTCCTTTTTAGTGAAATCAAGACTCCTTTCTGAGTCATCTGATTTCTCTTCCACATCATTAGATTTTTCATCAGTGCTTAATGTCTAACTGTTGGTTCTCTCAGCTGATTCCTTTTGAACATCTGAAGATTGCCTAATAGGTTCCTCTTTGACCTTTTTGAGCATTTCTTTTCCAATCAAGTCCTACTGCTATAGTTTGGCAAAAAATTCCTCATTTAAGTCAATTAGTTCTTCATTTATTTCTTCTTCAGATGCCTCAGTCTTTTATGCAGATTTCTCTTTCTCATCAGTAGATTTTTCCTTTTCTAGCTCCTTATTATCTTCATTGTTGTTGTCAGATTCCTCATCCATTATGTTAATGTGTCTCTTTGCTCTAGTCTTCCTCTTCCTTACCTCACTTGATCCTTTGAGAGTCTCCTATTTTGTCTCAAGCAACTCAACTTCATCATTATCTCAATATTTACTGTTGTTAATGGTGAACTTTCTAAAAACATCAGTCGACTTTAATTTTGTTCCATCTTTTAGAGGGACGCCAAAATGCTTAAATAGTAGATTGAGATACATGTTATATGACATACCACTAGTAGGATTTATGTAACACCCTTAGTTATAATAATAATTATATATATATATAAAAAAAAAAAAACTTTTTTTCTCCCCTCCCCCTCCTCCTTTTCCTTCCTCCCTTCCTTCTCCCTCCCCGTCGACTGCCTTCTTCCCCGCCGCCCACGTGCCGCCCATCGCCAAGACCTTCCTCCCTTCCCGCTCTGCGAGCTCTCCTTCCCTTTCCTCCTTTCCGCCGACGTTAGCCGAAGGTAGGGAGTTGTCTTCGCCGTTCGGCCTCTTGCCGGCTTGTTTTCGGCGATCCGGGCGGCCGGAATCGGACTCCCCACCCCCGGAAACCCTTGAAGCAACCCTCCTCCGTCGGAAATCCTTGCCGGCGGCCTTGAAAGGTGTCGCGTGAGCGTGACTTTCCGGCCCCGATCCGCCGCCTTAGGCCACTTTCCGACCAAAACTCTTGTCCTTCCGGACTCTCCGCAACTTGAGCTTAGGGCGCCCGGATTTGAATTCGACAACGTTGGCGGGACCGGCTTCCGGACCCCAGTGTTTTCTGGACGCCAGCGAAATATTTTAATTTTCAACTCGGTATAATTTTATTAGACTCTGAAAATTTTGTTATAATATTAGAAAGTTATTGAGGCTATTAATTGCTTGTGTTGGGTAGTTTAAAAATAAATCAAATTGAATTGTTTGGATTGTGGTGTTTTGGAGTCGGAAAATATTAATGCGATTCTTGTGGCCCGGCTCCTGTTATTAAATTCCAGCATGTCCGATATGTTTTTGGCAGTCCTGGACCCGTTTTACGGGGGTAAATATCCGTAATTTAGGGAGGTTCATCAAATTTCGGTAGAATCCTCGAGTCCAATTTAATTCTAGGCGGTCGACCTTAGGGTCTAAGTTTAGGAAAAATTTTCGAATGTCTATTAATTGTATGTCTTTTGTTATTAGATAATTCAGCCTTCCCTTGACTCCACCCGAGGCGTAGGAGCGGACTGTGGAACGCATCAAATCTGTGAGTTAAAGTCATTTAATCTTTGCGCTATTGCTAGTCTGATTTTAATATGATTATTAGTATCGCAAGGTAAATGATTTCACTTGATTATTAATATTTGAAATAATATAAATATTATTATTAGTATGTTATAATAAGATAAGCGTTATTATTTTTCCCCTCGCAAATTGCACGTTGTTTTACCTTAAATCTTTAATCTTTATTTCGATATGTGTTGGTTGAGTTCATCAGATAATGATATTTATTATATGTGATGATTGCGAATTGGGAAATGTGGCTTGTAGAACATGCCACTTTGATGGGTTACATCGGGACGCGACCGGTAATGATCATGGACATGTAATAAGATATTTATGGGTTTGCCACGGTCGAGCATGGCTCTGGGCTGATTTGTGTAAATTGTCGGAGGTAAGGTCCCTGGTCGAGCATTGCTCTCGGGGGCGCCCGATCTTATTGGATTAAGAGAGCCGAATGGCTACTAGATTTCTTATTTGGATATTTAAGTGACCAGACTGGAGGTAAGGTCCCTGGTCGAGCATTGCTCTCGGGGCGCCAGTCTTATTGGATTAAGAGAGCCGAATGGCTACTAGATTTCTTATTTGGGGTTAGGGTTCTACTTAGCCACACGTCCCGTGAAAGTAAAAATGTCTTTAGTTATTTACACTCTCCTTTTATCATTTTATTATTATGGTGTATGATTTTATATTATGACTGCAATTATATTCAGAAATTGGTATATTGTTTTGAATAATTAATATATCATGTGAAGGTTGCAAAAGCCCTTAGATTATTTGATTTTGACTCACTCTAGACCGGTCTCGGTTGTAATTTTTTCGGTGTGAGTTAAAGACTTTCGCCCATTCGACAGTCCGACTTCTTCTTTTCGGACTTTTGTAATTATCTTGTACTTGTATACTTGTCATTTTTACTCTAGAGTATCCGCAGTAGGAAATTTTAAAATTTGTATAACTATTCTGACTCTTATTGGTAGTTTGATGATGTATTATGCAAGACAATTATGACTATTTTATATTTGGTTAATTGTATATTTGGATTTGCGGGTTGGTAAGGCTTACTACGGGTTTCGGTGGCCTTAAGCCTACCCATTCCCTAGTGCCGGTCACGGGCCCCCAGAGTGGGTCGTGACAAGATTTAGATTAGTCATCACATTTAACAACAAGGTAGATTTAAATTTTGCTTCTTAGTGATATGCCATAATCTAAGCTACCCATTTTAAGAATAAAACACTGAGCTACCCATATCTTACTAAGATTGAAGTGCTCATTGTTACATATCTACAACAGTAAGCCAGCTACCTTAACTTATACCTCAACTGCAATAGCTTATATGTTTTGTTTGTTTAAATGAGTAAAAGAGTTGAGATGAAAATGATGTCTGATGTTTGTTTGAAAAATAGTTAGATGACTGAATCAATAGTGTTGAGTTCAAAGACGCACTGGGCAACTAATTGATCATGCATCAAATAGATGTCTTATGAATTGCAAATTAATAGAAATCAATAAAAAGATTTATCCTAGTTCGATACAAATTATCTCCACTATTTGACTCTATTAACAGCTAGAAATCAAGCCTTACAAGGTCTAGTACTAAGACACTTGATATAGTCTGAGATATCCCCTTTCGGACTATCCCATAAGTAGTTAGGCTTCTGCGAACCTCTCACTTACTTCCTGAGGCATAAATTGACCTCTCACAGACTTTAAAAAGGAACATTGTCTCACCTTACAACCCACAAGCTTTATTATACAGTGCTTGAGAACCTTAACTTCTTTTCTGAAAGTAATAAATGAAATTATACATAATTCCTATATGGACCATATTCAATTTTAATGCAACAAAAACTGATTTTGGAATATCATAAATGCAAACACTCAAGGAAAAAAGATGAAGATAATGAATGATGAGACTTTTTGAATCTTGAGAGTTTTCGAGAAGCAAATGCTATCCTTCGGTTTTGATTTGGTAGGTGAAGCTCTTATTTATAGAGCAATAGAAAAATTAGTTGATAGAGATAATTTTTGAAGAGTTTAAATATATGCATAAACAAAATATTTTAAATTTTACTTTAAAATCCTTTACAATTGCAGATTTAGACATCTTATACCTTTTGTACCTTTCTGTCAGCAATCAGTAGAAAGCTATCAGAAAAGGTCTATCACTATGGTAGACAACTAAAATTCACAGTTTGAGATTGCTTTTACTTCACCTAATCTAAACTAGTCGTTTGGACACATGTGATGAATGTGAGTGTGTAAAAAATAGTGTATCAAATTAGATGATAGATAGATACCTTAAAGCTATCAAAAGAATTTTTGATTCAAAACAGATTTCTCAAAAATATGATATCAAAGGAATAACAGATTTTACTTTCTAAATCCTTTTGAAAAAAAATCAAAATTCATGATTGAGAAATAAAAATAATTTTAAAATTTTTACGGTATATGCAAAAATACTTTTATTTTGAATAAGTATCAATATATTTAAGACGCGTTCATTTTTTAGTAGAGATTACTTGTTATATAGATTTCTTTTCGGAGTTCTCGACTAAAATACATGTTTTAATGGAGCTTCTCTACTTTGTCAACAATTTGATCCGATCCAATCTACAATATATATATATATATATATATATATATATATATATAAATAGTTTTCTTATCATCAAAATTTAAATTATTAGCTTTTTAGGACTAATAAATCCTTAAATATTTTTTTTTAAATTACAATTTCACTTTCTAACAAAATTATAATATTATGGTTATTTTATTTTGATAATTCAATTAGAGCAAGTAAAAGAATTAGTTAATTATTTTTATAAAAAACTAAAATTTATTTTTACTAAAAATAAGATCTTATCTTAATTTGATAAAATAGATTTAGATAAGTATGATACTTAATAATAAATTTAATGATTAAATCAAAATTTTATATCACTTATAGTCTTTTTACTGTCTTAATTTTAGATGAAAAAGGTAATGATTAATTTTATTAAAAAATAAAAGAGTTATAGAGTAATAAATAAAATATAAATAACAGTTTAAGTATCACAATGAGAAAAATAGTATCGAACCTTACTTATTTAAGTATTAAGAAAGACTGTTTAATATAAATTTATAAAATGAAAGGTTAAAAAGACATAATTTTTTAATATCATGTAGTAATTAATGCTATAAAAAATATAGGAAAAAGATAATAATTATTGCAGCTATATAATAAAAAAATTGAAAATTATTTCTATATAGGAAGCTAAATAGAAAGAAAATAATTTAAATCTTTCTCAAAATAAGAAATTTAATTACATAAAAAGAACCTTTTTAAACAAGGTTTTCAAAGTTAATAAAAAGTAAAAAAGTAATAAAAACACTTCTTAAAATTTGTACAAAGAATCAAGTCTCTAAAAAATTTCGACATCCAAAATGTGTTGGATATAAAATGTAATTTGTTTCGGAATTTCGGTGGAATCTATATTAGATCAAAACTAAGCAATTAAAGCAATGGAAATGTGCATGGCTCTATCGAGATGGCAGTAACTAGGAATGTTCGATTGTATAAATGGCCACAGGCATGACTCTGTATAGAAGGCAACAATTGAAATATGCAGACATGCATGGCTTTGTACAGATTAGAGCAACTAGGATATTTTTGTTGTTTTTGTTTTTAATTTTTATTTTATTTTATAAATAACTACTATTTATTTAAATTTTATTAAGAATATTGATATGACTTGTAGATATTTCATTGATATTAAATTAAAAATATTATTTATATATATATATATATGTAACGTACATTTAGCATTTTTTTCCTCATTTTTAAAAAAGAAAAATTGTATTTTTATATTTGTATTATACAAGTGGCAACACGCATGGCCATGTATAGATGGCAACAATCGAAATGTGGCAGTAACTAGGATGATCGATCTGTATAATTGGCAACAATTAAGATATGCACGGGTCTGTACAGATGGTAGCAAGAGAAGGATGGGGAGACAAGTCTTGCAACGAAATACCATATAAAAGCAACTATATTGAATTAGAGAGTATAATTATTAGAAGGGTCATTTATGTTCATATCACCCAAGTTGCAGAGAAAGGTACGAACCCTGCTACTTCATGTTTATTTTATTTTATTTTATATATAATACATACAATTACGCTGGCAATGAATTGGCTGCGGTACCAATTCAACTGGATCTAAATTAATATTTTTTTTTTTTTTAAATAAAAAAGAAAATAATGACTTCCAATATTTTCTTTTTTGCCTTCTATCAGTGAAGTTGTCTTCTTTCCTTGTTGAGAGTCTCTTGTATTAAAATCATGGGGCTACCATTGGCTTTTGCTATAGCCATCATCTCCTTTGTGTCTAATTTGGGTGGCCAACCAGTTCACTCAAATCAAGTTTCAAAACCAATTACGCATTCAAGATTTCATTATGTGACAATTCTCAGACCATTTGGACATGTCTAACAATGGAAAGATAACTGCTTTGACGAACTCGGCTATGTAGCGTATACTGAAAACTTACATATCTGCTATGTTGTTGTTTCGGTATAAGATGGATTATTTTGTTTGATTTAAAATTTGTTTTAAGTTTTTGTTATTTTAAAAAAATTCTTTTTATATATAGTGTATACACTATACACGAAATTTATTAATTAAATTTTTTTTATTTAAAAGTAGTGTATTTTTAAAAAAATTTATTATGACAACTATAGGTAAGAATTTTCTATTAATTTATAGTTTTAAAAAATAATTTTACTTTTTATTATTTGTTAGTATACATTAAGTCATTTTTAACTTATTTAATATTTAAAAAGGATATTATATAAAAATATGTGAATTTACTGAAATCTAGTAATTGAATATTTAAATTTAAAAATTATAATTTAATATACTTAAGATTATTAATATTTAAGTATATAGAATAATTATTATATAAAAGAAGTTGAAAATTTATAAAATTTGAAAGAATTTAAAATTAGTGAGTCAATTTATTTGTATTTAATAATAAATATTTAAATATTTTAAAACTACAGTTTTTATATCTTAATTTAGCATATGGTATTCAAAATTTGGCATATTAATTTAATAATATTATATAATCTAAATAAAAAAGTTTAATATATTAACTTAGTAAAAGTTAAATAAACTAAATGGAAATATATATTACTTTAATTCAAGATAATTTTTACAGAAAGAAGGTCAATATTGTGTTTAATTTAAATTTTAAAATATCTATTTTATTGAAAAATTATAGTTTTAAAATAATTTATTTGTAAGGTTTTTTCTTTTATTTGTTAGTGTGATGTGTAATAAATACAAATTTTATTTGAATATTAAATTAGAATTAAAGAGAGAGAAATAGAAAAAAATGAATGAGAAAAGAAATAAAGGAATGAGAAGAAAAGAAAATATTTGAATCAAGTATATAGTTTTGTCATAATAAAAATATAATCTCTTAAACTTTTCAATTTATTTGAAATTATATAAAATTTGATAGAATTAGTTTAATAATATTCAATTCTAAAAATTTAATAAAAAATAAATTTCAAATAAAATTTTAGTTATATCAAATACAAAAAATATATATTTATAAATTAATTTTGTAAGAACTTTATATAATATATAATATTAAGATTTAAAATGCTTTTGACACATGTGTTTAATATATAAATTTCTTTTAATAGTGCGTACTCTTATGATTTTATAATTTTTTATTTAATATTTTATATTACTAATTAAATGTTAATTTTAATTTTAAAAAATAATATATTAATTATATTTTAGTACGATATTAATTAGTAATTTTAACAATCATAATTTTACTATAAAAATAACATATAAATTATATTTAATATTATATTAATTAATAAACTAATTTTTTAGTTAAATAATAATTTTGATTCTATAAATAGTTTTTAAATAACATTTTGGTATTATATTTATTAATAATGTGTTTTTAACTGTATATAATTTTTAATTTTAAAAAGTAGTAATATAAATTGTATCGATAGCATTAATTTATATTAATAAAATTATGAAATATCAAAAAATTAAGAAAAATATTTAAAAATATTTAATTTATTATTATTTTTAAAATATAATAAATAAATATGAATAATTAAAAATTATATTAAATTTCATTTATATATATAATTTTGTAATTAAAATAACAAAAACAGTCTAAACAAAATGCAAATAATTTAATTGAAACCCTTTTCTTTTACTTTAAGAAAATCTTAGTTAACATTAATGTTTGTATTTAATACGAAATTGACTAATTACTCTATTATTCATCATTTGAACTATACTTTTTGAGTTGTATCTCCGCTCCTTTTTATCTTTTATTCTATTAGCATCTTTTTCTTGTATTAAATATATTTCTGCCATTATATTTTAGGGTTTTAATGGGGGAAATCCCTGTGATGCGTTTTATGATCTTCATGTCGGAAACCGAAGTGTACACACATTCACTATTTCTAACAAATTCTCAATTCTATGGAGAAGATTTCCAGGAAACTCGCTTACGTTGTGACGATCCAGAGTTTAGAGCAATGGTAGGTTTTCACTTCCGATCATTCAAAAGATACACCATTTCTTATTAATTTTAATTGCTCTATTTGATCTGCAAGATTTTTATTTTCTTTAAATGACATCAGATGAATGAAAATGGAATCTCTGTTCTCTTAAGTAATGGCGATGGCTTCCTAGAAAAAGAAGCAGAAGTATTGGAGCCATTACGAGGCAATGCTCAGAGATTTGAAAACCCTAATACTGAAATCGTGAAGAAGAAAACGGGACAACCTTTGAAGAACGCCCTCAACCCAACCCAACCCAGCAGGGACGTGTAAAGGAAAATCACGCAAGGAAAGAAAATGTTGTTGCTTAATTGGGCCGGGGTGCTTCCTAATATCTGTCCTTCCACTTTTCCTTCAAATAAAACATACTGAAGCAGTATATCATGCATGCAGTTATCTTGTACTAATGTGATAAATAATTAACAACAACCAAATCTCACACTAGGAGAGGTTCCATTTTAAATGGCAGGTAAATAAGTATCAGAATTTTGGTTTATTTTTTCAATTAGTATCAATATTTTTTTTTTGGCATTAAAATTTTATTTTCTGCATAGGACGACGGTATTTATTAAAAAATTTATTCAATTTTTTATGACGTGGAGAGTGGAGCTCTATTTTAGTATTTCACTCATCGTCTATGTTATACTTGATTTTAGAAAATTGGCTAAATTGTCCGTTGGTGCCAAAATTTTACAATTTATATCCAAATGGTATTAATTTTTCATTTTGTTTCTTTTTATTACTAAATCCATTCTTTATGTTACAATTGATGTTACAAATTGGGATTTTAATCATTTTTTGAGATGTGTTAATTAGTGTTATACTATGCAAATATTCGTCTGCCACGTTAGTAAGAAATTCCTATAATTTCAATAAATACTGATGTCACTAAAAATGCAAGGTAACAATAGTGTAATTAATTTCAAATAGGGGCTTAAGAAATAGTGTTCAGGGTTATATTAGCATTAGTTAAAATGGGTATTTATACGAAAAATTTTAGTTATTCCTATGTCTAACGTGGTTTTGATGATTAGTAGAAACAAGGGTTTGTCTATATATGGAGTATGTTAATGGTCTAGACAGGTTGTCAAGTATTGACGAATTCTTAATTCATAGGAAATTTGTCTTTACGTGATATTGGAATTTGGATTGGAATCGCCTATGACAATTGATCCAAACCTGTTTAGCTCAACTAATGACTCATATTAAACACATCGATAAAAAAAGAAGTGAAAATTATTCTCTCTGATTTTTTCCAGCAATATAGAACTTAAGTAAATTGGATTATAAATTAATCATACATTTTCATTATGAATAGTATATAACTTAGTTTTAATCAACACACTTGTGAGGTCATCAAGAGGTAAGTGATATTTACTTGATTCATATTTAATTCTGCTATAAACAATAGGTGAGTTATCATCAGGTACTATCGATTAAAATAAAAATAATAGGCCTAGTACTAAAGTATGTTGGCAAAGCTTTGGTACCAACGAGCAATTTGTCCAAAGTCAAGCATGACATGGACAATAAGTGGAATGCTGATGTGGAGCTCCACCCTCCACGTCATAAAAAATTGATTGAATTCCAAATGGATACCGTCGCCTGTAACAAAAATTAAAAAGTTTTGATACCAAAAAGAAAAAGAATTAAAACATTGATACGTAGAAACATAGATCAAAATTTTGGTACCAATGGAGCTATTACCTGTCTAAAAGGAACTCTTTATCTAAATTATAATTTTTAAATATTGCAGGGACAAGTACCCGTGAATGTTACTAAAAAATTAGTTGCGGAGTGAGTTACATGCTAGGATTTCAATAATATGTGGAGATAAAAATTTCAATTCAACAACTTCTCCAATTGCCATAGCGTTCTTTTTTTTTTTTTGTGACCACACAAATGGTATCTTAACTTTTTCATAGTATACATTTAATATCTATTTAATAATATTTGATATATATAAAAACTAGTATGTAAAATTTTTTTTTAAGCACTTTTGGTATCCATTTAATCTATGTTAGTATTTATTTCGTATATATTTGATATATAACTAGTACCTAAAACTAGTCTCTAAAACTATATTTGGCATTTATTTTATACTTTTGATATTCATTTTATACATTTAATAAATATTTGATATATATCTGATATATAATTAATAATAAAATTCATATCTAAATGTCATTGCGGATTTAATAATGTTTTCTAGAAAAGATATATTTATCATATAAAAATTCAAATAAATAACTAAAAACTGATAATATAGATGCTCAAGCACTTATAAAATGCTTTGAATGAAATTATACCACTTTACCGAAATGCCTAAATATCTAAAAGTCATTGAACTTCACACCTTTTAATAATTTTAACTACTTCTATAATCATTATCATAGAAAATTACTATATTTCGATTTTTTTCTAAAATAGAATTTGACTATCCAAAAGTGACGGCTTTTACTGACTATGTAATCTTTTATTTAAAAAAAAAATAAAATGTCAACAACAACCTTCTTCTAATAATTCCAAAGCTAGACTCATTCCTCTCACAATAATCTCATATAGACTTAAAACCCATAAATAACACATTTTAAACTCTCCTATCTTCCCTTAAAAACTTTCTCTCCCACCACTCTAACTTAACTCACATCTCTTCTTTCATAACCTCCCTTTTCTCTCTCTTTCTCTCTTCACATCCGCCTTGTGGATCCCTTTTTCCCTCCTAACTCCTTCTCCCTCTCCTCCTCATTCCTCTCCTTCGACCATTTCGACATCATCACTTTTGATTCTCCCTACCATTACCACCGCCTTTCGAACAAACATTCTCTCTTCCTTTATATCTCCTACGTGGGCCCTACTCTCACCTCAAGCCTTTTTGAATCCCTCCAATCTGCAATCTCTAGAATCCCTTCTTCCTTGCAGTACCCAACCTCTCTATTCTCTTCTTCCCAGAGTTTTACCATCTTGCCGCTATGCATGGCCGACCCAAGTCCCAAAAGGCTCTTCTTTTGGATATGAGCTCATTGATTTGGAGTGCTTATGAGGTTTTGCTTGTACCCTCTTTGAGAATTTCTATCCATTTTGAGACTTCTTTGATGGTTGAGTTTATTCATGTTTATGGGTCTAAAAGGAGTAGTGGTGGTTTGGATTGGAAAGCCATTGAGAAGAATTTTAGAGATGAGGCTGGTGAGGATGGGTTGTTGTTAGGGGATGACTCTTTAGATGAGTCAGCGTTTGTTGTGGACTCGTTCTTTTTTAGATAAAAGAATTACACAATCAGCAAAAGCTGTCACTTTTGGTGGTTAGATAGTATTTTGATAAAGCTGAAAATACTGATGGCTAAGTGTAAACCTCCGTTATGTCTGCTGATGTGTCAAATAAAAGGGTTCCATGCATACTAAAAAAGAATTCTATCTTAATTTCTTAGCCCTTTCTCTTTAATATAGTGAAAGAAATATGTTTAAAAAGAAAAAAAAGAACAAACTAAGACAATCTTTCCACATCTTCTTCCACACCGTCACCAATAATAACCACTACGCCCTATTAATTACACAAAATTATAAGGTTAATATGGAAACAAGAGGAACACATAGTTAGCATAAGGGAGGAAAAAATAGAAATAAATGTTGCTTATACAAACTCCAACCTAAAGAAAAAAGTAAAGTTAAATATTACAAAAATTATTACTGAAGCAATGCAAATCCACATTATATGCAGCTAAAACCTAGGTTGCGAAATTAACTACTACATTAGAATTTTATATTCATTTAACAAATCTTTTGGGTGTTTTTATTGTGTTCTTCAAGATGGCATCTGCAAAAACAAAAGCAAAACTAAAAAGTGGCATATGCTTACTATGTAAAACAACTACCACAGATGAGTACTCAGAGTTGCTATGTGGGCTATTATGGCACATGCGTCTTTCGTCTCAAATATCTTACATGATCAGCATCAAATAATTTTTCTTTTTTGTATGAGATAACCAAATCAAAAACCTAATTCAAATAATTGTTGTAATTATATTGCAGGTGCAACACAAAGTGAGAGTCTAAATAAAGTGTGTGGAACTTCTCTTGCTGGAATGCTTGCCTTTAGTGTCCATTGGGTGGCCACTAAACCAGGAGAGAGATTTGAGCCTTTTATTGTTGGAGCATTAGTTTTAATACTAGGTGTATGCGTACTAGATGAAATTAGATTAACAACCTTTCCATTTGTTTGATTCTCGAACTTGGAGTAGAAGATTAATATTAACTAAACTCAATATGGTGCTTCTTTATTTTACTTATTCGTTCAGCATCTGCAACAACCTTCTCTAGATTTATTCCATCAGTGAAACAATGATTGGGTTATGGTGTCGTGATTTTCATCCTCACTTTTTTGCCTCGTTGATGTCTCTGGTGATAGAGTTGATAAATTGTTTGCATTGGCCCATGAAATAATAACTACTATTATCATCGGTACTTCTTTATGCATTTTTTTAAGCATGATTATATGTCCCATCTGGGATGGTCGAGAACTATACACTCTAATCACTACCAATATGGACAAAGTTGACAATTCTTTGGATGGTTAGTGTATTGGAGTAAATTACATTTGTAGGTACTACCAAGAAAATATTAAACCTTCAATTTCTAATTAAGTGGTTACTGAATTTCATTTTTAATAATACGAATGAGTTTTTTTTGGTAAATATGAGAAAAATTTCCTTACACGTACTAGGGACTCTTACTGGCCTTAGAGCTCAAAATACACTTGTAACCAATTGGTTTTTTATCAGATGTTTTATCACTCTCATTTTGATTGAAATACTCAGCTGCACAACTTTACAAATTTTGCTGGATAGGAACCTACTCATGGCAGTTTTGGCTTCAAACATCCATGAAAGTAGTGCCCAAAGATCGGTGCATCCGTGCGCAGCTGCAGTTATTGCATTGAGGCTCTTACTAGTTACATTGATTTAAAAAATCAAGTAAACCTATTGTAAGCACCTATTTTCTGAATCTAAATATCAAGGGAATTATAAAAAATCCAATGATAAAAGTTATTGTTCCTATTGAGTCTTTTAAAATTGAGAAAAGCCAAAATCCAATTAGGTTTATTAGTAATTAAGCTAAATATCACTTTTCAAAATCAAATCGGACTAAATTAATAAAAAAATTAAGTTTTAAGGTCAAAATTGAATAAATTACCAAATATAGGGACTAAATTGCAAAACTTCTTAAAATTAGCCAACCTAGAGCTCATCGGCTTTGCATACAGCCGATTGGCTCTGTAGAGGCGGCCGGTTCTACACAGTGTCGATTGGCCCAAAACTCAGATTTTTATGTCCTTTTTGGCGTTTTTCGATTTTAAATATTGATAACTATAAAAATGTACTGTTTAGAAGGTTTTTATTTATAATTATCTAACTTTTAATTACTTTTATTTTTAAATGAATATTTATTGATAATTATCCCATTTATCTAGAAAAGTATTTATCGTTCAATAAAAGGGTTTTAATAAATTTCTTTAATTATCAATAATACCTTAGAATTATTGATAATTGAAGGGATGATTATCTTGCCTTCTAAGGTTTCCTCCACTTTCTCTATAAACAAAAAAAGAAATCCTAGGTTGGGGGGTTGGCAATGCTTGGCAGACATAGCGATTGGTAAATTTTTTTAGGAATGTACTGTGATTTTCAACAAACAAACACAAATCCTAAAATACTTTGGATTCTCACTCGATATTTGGATCAACCTCCTCCTCTACTCCTGAGACTCAAGGACCTGCAATACAGTGACGACTTAAGGTTTCTTAAAAACTCACACATCTCACCATATTCTTTTCTTTATGATTTTTTTTTTGTGTTCTAGTATAATGCTTAGGGTATTGAATTTAATATCAATTATATGTTTCACATGATTAGATTCAAATTTTCTCTGATGCTTTAGTAAATTGATGTTATTTTCATTCTACATGCTAGGATTTTGAATTTGATTACTTTTGTGAGGTTGCATTTTTCATCTAGGTCTTTGCCATGATTTTTATTAGAAGTGCATCATTATGATTGAAAAATTGTCGTTCTTTATAAATTTGAATTAAATTTCCATATGTAGTTGAGTATCAATTTAAATATGCTTTTGAGCCAATTACCTAATATTCATCAGTTCTATGACCGTTGATGTTGCTTTGACCATTATTTACGTATTTTATTGTGTTTTTCATATATATTAATCATTATTTTATGTTCTTTTATATATGTACATAGTTTATTGGAGAGTTTGAAGCTACTATTTTTAGGAATGGACTAGAACCAACCTTAGAGCCGATCGACCTTATGACAGCCAATCAACTGTTCATTCTTAAGTTGCTTGATCTTGACAGTTTTTGTCGGATCTTCGCGTGATGATCACATTTTACTAGTTTCTACCTATTTTATTCATTATTTTATTAAATTTTGCCTATTTTTTTTTTTTTGGGATGCATTGTTTTTCTGCTTTCTTTATATGTAATCTGTGAATAGTGGGCAAATACTTGCTTGCTTGATTGTTAACTAAAAATAACTCGTATAGACTTAGGGCTTTGAAAATTAGATTTTGGCATGAAACTTGTAGTTCATTAGGTTAATAAGATGGTAATTGGGCCTAATCATAAATCCAATTTGAATTTGATAGGCTTTCATGCTTAATTAATAAACTGACCATTTAGACTTAGGAAATTAAAATAGGCCTTGTATGTAAAATGTAGCCCATTTAGGATTAAAGGTTGGTAAACTTGGGCATAATAAATAAAATGGGCTAGAATTAAGTGGATGTAACATGTTGTATTACTTATGTATATAAAATATTATGATGCATTTATAGATAATAGATTATTAACTAATAAAATTAAAGGTAGGAATACACAAATAAGGAAGTTGGTTTTCGGATCCATCTCCAGATATGGTGATGCTTCCTTATGGAGTCTTGTTATGCCACGAAAAAGTAAAGTGTCCTAGTGACTTACCCAAGTGAAAACTCCCTTTCTCTACACCAGTCTCCATGACTAGTTAGCGTGTTTTCGATTAGAGTGAAAAGCCTTGTAGTATCATAGTCACTAAGGACACTTAGGTGCGCGTCCGAAACTGCTGCCTATAATGGCGATTCTATTGGGGATAAGAGAAGTTGATTCCGATGTATTCTTACCTTTAATTTTTTTTTTCATTTAATAATCTATTCTTGCATCAATAAACCATTTTCACACATTGTGCACATTGGTCTCTATAGCTCCGATAGCGTTAGTTAGTAGTTTTTTTTTGGTCCACTCGAACCTTGAAATTACAATACTGGCTAACCATCACGCATAAATATAAGTAAATCTCCTTTGTCGTATAGATCCTTAAGTGGGGAGACAAGCAAAGAAATGGTATTTGATTTATAGGAGCATTTATCCTTACCCGAGACTAAACCATGGTAATAATACTAAAAATTTTCTCTTGGTACCCAATTGCTTGCTATTTGAGATATTTTCCCTTATAGAATTTGAAGCCCACATCTTGGAAGGCCTTAGCTCAAAACATGTATAGGCTTTGCCTTTATATTGAAAAATATCATCTTGTTTATTTAAACTACTTTGAGAGCTATTGGCATGCATGTCAATACTTACTATCCCCTATTGATAGTAAGCTCAAACAAAAAATCCTAGAAAAGAAACACTTACTTCAAATCGTATGTAGGAGTAATAAGGTTGAAAGGATGGTTATACTATACCTTGTATATACTTTGCATTACACATGCATCATACATACCATGCATCTCATGCATCACTCTAAATCGTTGTTTTGAAGCCATATATATCTCCTTGGTTGGAAGAGAAAAGAAAGTGGTAAGTTGGAGAGGATATCAATATCACTGAAGATCTAATCAGTGTTGGAATACTTAGGGAGACCGAGGAGTCAGCCATCCGTACTTAAGACTAAGACTGCAACTGAGACTAAAAATGCTAACGAAAGGGCTAATGAGCAAAATGTTGAGATCCCCAAGAATACTGTTATTGATGACCTAAGGGGTGTGATTTGGAAAGAGCTCTAGCAACTTTTGGCTGGGATGGATGCAAACCAGGCCCCTCCAGCTGCTCCAATTGCCCTACGGTAGCTAATTCCCCTACTATTATTGATCCTATTACTATTGTTGCTGAAACCGTTACTACTATTGTAGCCGTTACTACTGCTGCCACCGCTAATGCTAATGTTGATGACCCTGCTAAGAGGGAGTGGCCTAGAGACTTTTAAGACTATGATGAATACTTGTTCAATAAGGTTAAGAGAGAAACCGCAATTACTACTAATAAAGTTGTGAGTGGCTTGAGTGTGAGGTTGGACAAGATGCAAGGGATGTTGGAAGTCAATGGTTTAGACCCGACTTATGACTTTTATGAGTTACTCTTAACTGGGGAAGACAAATTGCCTTTGAAGTTCAGAATGCCCGACATGAACAAGTTTAATGGAACTAGGGATCTAAAGGTCCACCTGAAGTAATATGCTACCATCATGGAAACTACTCAGCTAAGCATGTCTTAAATTGTTAATCTATTTGTACTATCTTTAGAAGGACCTGTGGTAAATTGGTACCATAGCTTAGAAAGATCTATTAAAGCTGAGTGGCGGTATTTGTGTAATTCCTTTGAAAAGCAATATGACTGTACTACACATCTCGAAGTCTCAATTAGAGATCTTGAATCCACTAAGCAAAAACTAAATAAGTTATTCTATGATTTTTTAACTAGATGAAGGAATAAGGTTGGATTAATGAAGAACAAGCATTCTAAAAAGGACCAGGTTCGTATGGTAGTTCGTAATATGCTTTCGTCCTGGGTTGAGAGGTTCCAAATGATGAAGCCAAAAACGTTCATGGATTTGTATAACAATGGGTTGCAAGTCAAGGAGATCGAGAATAATAAGAGAAGTAATGCCCAAACTGGTGGAAGAATAGATCATTAGGTTGGAGGGAGCAGATTCCTTGATGTGAATGTTTTCAAACAATAGAGAATGTTCTCCAACTTTAAGCAGCCTCTTTCAAAGATTTTTCAGAAGGCTGGTGTAAAACGGCATGCTACAACCTACTACCTTCAAAAACCCGTTAGAACCCTAATGCACCTATATATAAGTTGAACGCCTACTATAAACTCCACCAATCAACTGGCCACCATATGGATAACTGTATTCTCCTTAAATATAAAATCCAAGACCTAATTGAAATTAGAAAGCTAACTGACCCTTACCAACCTAGTACCAAAAGAAACCCACTACCAAACTATAATAACACACCACCTCTGAACCAAGTTTCCACGATCAACCTTGAATTCAGTAAGAAAGAGATCATGGATTCTTTCCAAGAAATACCTGAGCCTAAACCTAAACCAGAACCTAAAGCTGAACCAAAGAACGCATAAAGAATCTTCACTAAACTAGGGCACTATTGTCTGTAGTATTCCATCATTTAGTAAGGCAAAAAGCTGATGCCTTTGAAATTGAGGCATGGTCCAATTTTGCACAATGGCCAGCATTATGAATTTTACCAAATATTTGGACATGTGATTGATCTATGCAATCATGTACGACACAAGATTCATGACCTTGATAGACTGTAGAAAATAACAAGTTTGGCAACACTCTTAGAATACTATAGCCATCAAATATGAAGACTTACTGGGGCAACCATCAAGAAAATTTGACTACAAGGTTCACTATTCCAGGCCTCCTTCGACTGACATCCAAATCGAGAATATTGTATCGAGCGGCTGGGGTTCGATAGTGATGAGTAGCCAGTTAGTGATTCTTACATCATGGAAGTATGGAAGTAAGGGAAAAGAAGTTGTTATGGTTATAGACATCTAATACAGTTTTAGAGATGAATATAAGATTCAAGACAGTCGTGCCAAGTATTTCTAGAGGGACAATGACTTCGATAAAAAGATCGAGCAAGAAGCCAAGAGTAGTGACAAGGGGCTGCAAGATCTGAAACAGGTAGAAAAGGATTTTGAAGAAGAGGATAAAGGGTTGCTAGAAGAGCTAAAGAAGAACAAGAAAACAATTGATATCTAGGAGTTATTGATGCATTTACTAGACCATATAAAGGCTTTGATTTGGGTTTTGTCCAATATTAGTATAAGTACAACAACTACTCTTGAGGAAATGATCAAGATGGTAACTCATAAAACTACTGGAATGATCATTTTCTTGGATGAAGACCTGCCAGTAGAGAAGAAGGATCATAACAAGGATCTGTACATCACAATTGAGGTAAAGGGGAAGAGGACTCTTGTATGATGGTACATGATGGGTCAACCATTAATATTTGTCCTTCTCATATCCTTCATAAACTAAGAATGAATGTGAAGGATCTGAAACCTTCGAACATGCTCATAAAGGCTTGTGGTGAGACGAAAAGAGATGTGGAAGGGACATTCTCGACCCTAATAAAAATTAGTCCGATAGAGTCCTAGACATCCTAATAACTTTTGCACTGTTATTGGGAAGGCCATGGTTCCATGTGCTGGGTGAAGTGCCTTGTATTATGCACTATAAGGTCAACTTCCCTCATGAAGGAGAGATAGTCACAAATAATGTTGAGGGTGGCAAAGTTATTTTAATTATCCAAGAGGCTGCCAAAGAACTTAATGCCCGACTAAGTTTCAAGTGGTTGTGCTTTATGAGGACTAAATGGATCCTAAGGTGGCTAATATGTTCAAGAGATTCGACTTCATTCTTGAAATGGGCTGAGGAAGAATTAGTAGGGTGTTATGGAGCTACTAGATTTCATAGGACAAAAGACTTAATATAGGTTGGGCTATAACAAAAATGAAGATGAGGGCAAACCAAAGGGTAAGACACTAAAGGAGTTATTTGTCAAAGATTACAAGCCTTATTCTAGTGAGCCTAAGTCGATCACTACAGCTGGAACTGATGTGCTAGGGTTTGAAATCGTCAACAGCTTGATTATCGACAAGATGGTTGAGCTGAGTATTAAGGATGTCCGAGCGAATGTTATTGCTAAGGTTAAAGAGTTGAAGCCAGAAGATCACATCAGCCTATACAAAGACTGGAACCCGCAAATTTTAGCTGCATTAGTTGAACAAAATATGATTGATGTCTTTTATGAGAAAAATGATATAATAACATCCAGACTTTATGAGGGTGATGACATTTTTTCTTCTAAGATTAATGACATAAACTTTGATTTTGCTTACTTATGTGATGTTCTTCTCGATGGCAGTGTGCATTTTAATAATCATTACATATGCATAGTTGACATTAACTCTATACAAATTGACTCATTCAATTTAGGCAAAAATGAATGCCTTAAGAACATTTCCATCGCTCATGATATAACTCTTGAGAAGAGAAGATAATTCGAGAAAATATTAAAAATACAATCAATATTGCTTGGTCATATGACGATGTGCTAGGGTTAGATAGAAAAATAGCAAAGCACCACATCCCGACCTAGCCACACATCAAGTCTATCAAGCAGAAGATGAGAAGGCTGAGGCCAGAATGGGCAAAAAAGACTACAAAAGAGGTTGCTAAGCAAGTAAAAGCCAACTTCTTGGATGTAGTTGATTGTCCTGACTGGTTGGTGAACATTATCCTGATCCTAAAGAAGGACATGAAATTTAAAATGTGTGTGGACTACAGGGACCTAAATAAGGCTTGCCCTAAGGATGACTTCCCCTTCCTCATATCAATGTGATAGTCGACAGTTCGGCTTCTAGTGTAATGTATTCTTTCATAGATAGGTTCTCTGAATACAATTAGATTATAATGGTAGTCATAGATAACCTAAAGACAGCGTTCATCAGATAGTGGGGTACTTATTACAATAAGGCTATGCCTTTTGGGTCAAAGAATCCTGGAGCAACTTAGTAGAGAATAGCCATTACCTTATTTTATGATATGATGCATAAGGAGGTTAATGTGTACGTAGATGACATGATGGCTAAGTCTGAAATAAGGGAAGGGAATTTTTAGGCTTTAGATAGGCTTCTAGGATGAGTGAAACAGTATAATCTAAGACTGAACCCTAATAAGAGTGTGTTTGGAGTAACATCAGGAAAGCTGGTAGGACACATTGTAAGTCAACAAGGGATAGAGATAGATCCTGAAAAGATTAGGGCGATTCAAGATATGCCAGTGCCGAAGACGAAAAAGAAGTCAGAGGATTTTTAGGACGTCTACAGCATACCAGTTAGTTCATCTCCAAGCTTATAATGATTTATGATCCTATTTTCAAGTTTTGAGAAAACACCAACCTATTGTGTGGGTTGAACGGTGTCCAAAAGCCTTTAGCAGGATTAATGATTACCTGATGAAGCCACTAGCATTAAAACTGCCAAAGGATGGGAATCCATTAATTCTTTACTTAGCTCTAGAAGAGGAAGCAATAGGGGAAATGGTAGCGCAATGTGGGCCTAACGATGTGTTTGGCTATAATATGGGCTACGAGAAAGTTGGGACACTACTTCCAATCTTATAAGGTCCAAGAAATTTTAAAAATAGACCTACTGAAGTATTTATTCGAAGCTCTGTCCCTTAGGGGTAAGTTGGCTAGATGGCTAGTACCTTTGACAAAGTTCGACATCGAGTACATCATGAAAAAAGTAGTTAAGGGAAGAGTTATAGCAGAATTCCTAGCACAAATTGCGATCGAGGGAGATGACCCTTGATATTTGAAGTTTCCTTATAAATCTAAGGGCAATCAAGATTCAAGAATGGAGGTTGTACTTTAATAGAGCAATGAATGTAAAAGGTGCATGGTTAGAGCAGTATTGATCACATCGGAAGGCGAGATGCTGCCAATGGCCAATATATTAGACTTGAAGTTCATGAACAACATGGCATAGTATAAGGCATGTCTGTATGGGCTAGAAGCGACTATGATGGCAGGAGTGAAGCATTTGATGGTCTACGGTGACTCTATCCTAGTAATCCTACAAGCTACTAAAGAATGGAAAGTGAAGGAAGAGAGGTTGAGACTTTATGTCAACTATCTCATGACTTTCGTGTGTGATATCTTTAATTGTTTCTTCATTCACTTGCCTAGAGACAAGAACCAAATGGTACATTTGTTAGCCACTCTCTCGTGTATGTGGGATAATCTCGCACAACTCTAGACAAAGCTATTAGAGATTGTAAAATCTAGAGTACCTTATTACTATAAGAAAAGGATTATGGATATCAAGATGGGCCTAGAAGAGAAATCTTGATTTCATGAATTACAGAAATTCATAGAGAATAGAGAATATACAAAATAGGCAACTACAAGGGATAAGCATGCGCTATAGATTCAAGCTAGGAACTACATTAGTCATAATAGGGTAATGTATAAGAGAATAGCAATGGAAGAAGTGCACAAAGGGGTGTTTGGGCCTCATATGAATGACATAGTGTTGATTAGTAAAATCATTCATCAAGGCTATTATTGCTTGATGATGGAAAAGGATTATATAGCTTTGGCAAGGAAATGCCATGAGTGTTAAGTATATAGTAACCTGAAGCATCTACCTCCGACAGAACTTCACAATTTAACGTCTCTATGGCCTTTTGCAGCTTGGGAAATTGACATCATTGGAGAAATCAAGCCTCCTTGGAATGGACATAGGTCTAGAGTCGTGGTGATTGACTATTTCAAGGGTGCTGAAGCAAAATCATTAACTACCATTTTGGCAAAGTAGAGGGCTAGGTTTATACGGGATCCCGCACCATATTATAATAGGTAATTGTATAGTTCATGGGTGAGGTAGCAGATCTACTTGAGGAATACAAGGTTGAACATCACAAGTCTTCTCCATATAAGCCTCGAGAAAATTATATAGTTGAAGGGGCTATTAAGAATTTGAAGAAAATACTCCTGAAGATGGCATGGAATTATAAGGATTGGTTATTTCACCTGCCCTTTGCACTTTTGGGGCATCAAACTACTGAACGAACATCAACGAGGGAAATATCATACTTTATAGTTTACGAAACTAAAGCAGTTCTACCAGTTAAGTTAGAACTGAAAGTCATGGTAGAAGCAAACATACCAGAATATTAGTAAGGTGAGCAGAGAGTTAGCTCTCATCAACGAGAAGAGGATGAAGGCTTTGTATCACATGTTGTTGTATTAGAAGAGGGTAGCTAGAGCATTCAATAAAAGGGTGAGCTGGGAAAGATTAGAGTTGGTTACTAGTGTTGAAGTGTTGAGAATTGATATTAAAACATAAGGAAAGGCACAATTGAAGCAATTTAAAAAAATTTCAATTTCTACCAAGGACCTCATTGATGTAAAGTAATCATAACAAATAAAACAAGCAAAAGATAGAGAAAGGCTTACAAAGGGAGTGTGCTGCTAATTCCAAAAACTACTTCTAGCTTTATTGATTCATAATTCTTCAAGGATGATTGATGCACTTTAAGCTACTCAAGTGACCAACTTCTTTGGGTGATCCATACAAGCTTCTAAGCAAAGATCTCACTAAACTACTTTTAGGAGATTGAGAAGAGATGTTGGAGATTGAATGGTAGTTTCAAGCAAGGGGGATGAATCAATTAATGTTATTGATTGTTTCACCTAGGGTATTCTTCTTAAGAAAATGTTTTTCTTATTAAAGACATCAATCACAATTAGCTTTTCACCCCATACACATCTCTTTCTATATAAATATCTTTTAATCAAAGTTCTTAAAGGTTTAAGATTCCTACAAAGTCCTAACTTACTTTAAGTTGGATTGTGTTATCCTAAATGCACTTTCTATATATATGGCATTCATAGGCCCATTATATAAGGCCCATTAGCTCTTAATTAATTAACCTTTTATTAGGCCCAATATATATGAGCTTAAGCCTAATTCTTAAGCCTCGTTGTAATCCTCAATTAAAGCCTATTTTTGTGTGACTCAAGAGGTTCAAATATATTACGGATTTTGATTTAAACTCCTCTAATTCAATGTTAATTCTCTAATTTAACTTAATCCATATTCATAGATTAAGATTGGCATTTAGCAATGCCTCATGATTACCCAAATGTGCAGGAATGACTAAAGTGCTTTAATTAACCTTTGTAGTGAACAATCATACAATGTAATTCAATTCTTTCATTGTACTTTTATCCCAATTGATTCATAAAATATGGATGCAAGTGTTAACTCTATAGTTGAACCAATCATATTTTTCTTGATAATTCTGTATAACATTATTGAATAAGATCTATGAAACACTTTTCATAATCTTCATTCATACAACCTTCGCCAAGGATCTCAATGTTAAAGCATATCCAAAATCATCAAGATAAGGTTCCATGACATATTACTTTGGGCAATAATGTCTTAATTGATAACTTAAAATCTACATATGATTTTTACTATATCTAATGGCTATCCCTTGAGCACTCCATGGATAGGAGAATATAATATAATTTTAAAGTATAAGAATCCTCATATAAGATAATACATTGTTATCTTAAGTCTAAGGATCAGTCTTACATGATTGTCACAAGAGTATTGTCTATAGACACTCGAGGTAAATTCGATATAGACTACTAAATGGGGTCATGTTCAATGAACTTGTTCTTGAAGCACTCATATGCTTATCTCGGAGTCCCTATTCCTCAACTGTATGAGACATATTGCTTTTTTCATAAGTAAATGATATCACATTATGGTAGTCTCGAGCGTTTGATTAATATCCACAGATTAATATCTAATTCTTAATCAAACATTGACTATGAACAAAGTTTAGGAATGTATGTAATGAGAACCTCATCATTATAAACTTGCTTTACAATCTCTTTTAAATTTATGTTTACATTCCATGGTGTTCATCTCTAACAGTTTAGATTATTGCTTGATAATACCATGACTACTCTTACCACTAAGAGACGAGCAATGCCTTCAATATAATTGTATGCCATCAATTGTGATGTACAAATTAACATAGATCATCTAACTACTTCTTGTCCTTATGGCATAGTCTAACAACCACCCACTTGCACTAAAGCACTATCAAAGCCAATCACCATGGTATCCAATACCAAACTCTTTTTTATGATGATCATGTTCTTGCTAAGTCAAAATACTTTGTTGGAAGATCAACTTTTTTATCCTCAATGGATATTTCTTTTATCTTTATATTTTACTAATAAGTCATTTATTGGCATGCTTTAATATAATATTTTGGATCACAGATGAGACTTTAGTTCTTTGAAAATGGCTCTATTGTCTATCTAACTCTTTAAATCAACAATACTAAAGAACCACACCTTATTCTTTGAAAGTATTAAAGATCTAAATATCTCTCATATATTGCCTCAAATATAATGAGATGTATTCTATGTGATTCATAATCAACATCTAGAATAACCATAAAGTCTAGTACATAACATGACATATGTATATAATAGAATATTATGCTTTCGTATAAATTATTCTGTTAATCACTTCTTTCTCAATGAGTGTTTAAAGCACATTTCTTTGGGAAAAGATATGTCATGTGACATTACCAAGAATCTTTCTTTGATTCTTCCATGTTAAACCTTTTAACATATATGTCTATGTACATGAAGTTTAGAACATTCATGTAGTTTGAAGCATCTATCTCTATATATCTCAATTCTAGAAAGTAAACTGCATGTTATAACTCTTTATGGACTTATAAGCCTTGGGAGACTGATGATAAAAAATATGTCACTTTCCTTTTATCTATATGTCCACAATATATAATATTAGGAAACATTATTATACTCCTAATAACCTCTTCATATACACTTATTTTATTCTATTTAGATTGATACTTGATGGGTTGCTATTTGTGTTAGCTACAATCTAAAGCAGTGTACCTATCGATGTAGTCTAGCACTAATGGCGAGTATCAAGGTCGTATTCCTCGGGAAAGTGAAAGCCGAGAGTTACTCCTTTGTTCTTTGTTATATTAACCTAAAATGAGTGCTGAATAATTTCTAAACTAACTAATAGCTACAAGCTAAGTTCTAAGGGAGATGCAGGAGTAATTGATAAATAAAATAACCAAGACAAGAAACCAAACCCAAAGGGAACCTAAACTAGTTGGCAATCAAACAAAAGATAAAGGATTGGTGAGTTTAATTATGCTACCCGTGGACGAATTCTTAACCGAATTCGGTTTCTCTCTCGAGATAACCGAATTCCTAAACCTAATAACCTAAAGTTGGAATCTCTTCCTAACGATTGATTCTTAAATTAGCATTCAGCTTAATCCACCTCTATTAAGCTTTGTTAATTCTTAATCCGGCTAGTTAATTATCCTTATCTCTAAGCGATTATTAACCAGCTCTTACTATTCAAAATTCCAGTTGCTAAATGGACTTCTCAATCACACAAAGCAATCTAAACACACAATTCACAACATCTCATGAATAATGCATTATGTTATTAATATTGAAAGCAAGAAGAATACAAAACTAACCCAAACAATCCAATAATATAATACTAAGCCAACATAGTAAAGAAATCCAAATGGATTTAATCAATCTAGCTAATCATGTTCATTATCAAAATCCACAAGAATTCAATTACAACAATGAGTAAAGGTAGAGAAACCCGATTACACCCTTGGATGAGAGTAAACAGCCCCAATTCCTCTTGCTCGAATTGAATCGATTCTTGTTCCTCTTGCTCAAATTGAAGCCAATCAACGAACCTCACCCAATCTTCAATCTTTGAAGGGAATCCAATTGAAACCTTGATCCAAGTCTCCTCTTTCCTTGGTTTCAGCTTAGAAAACCCTTAGAGAGAGAAAAATTAGGGTTTGGGACGTTCTTCCCCGCTCTTCTTTTTTTTCCTCTTTTCTTTCTTTTAATTAATTCCCCCTGTCGCCGCCAACACAGCCGTGTTGATGCCTGTGTTCCCAACACGGGCTGGTGTTTATGCCCGTGTTACTCTCTGTGGCCGTGCTCCCTAAAACTTCTTTTTCTTTGATGTTGATGCACCCAACATGGCCGTGTTGGTGCCCGTATTGGGAACACGGCTAGTGTTGAAACCAACACGGCCATATTCAGCTTCCTCATGCGCATACTTAGCTTGCTTCGGTAGCTTCGACGTCCAATTATGCTCCAATTCTTCCCTTTATCATTCTTTGACTTCTTTTGGACCTAATGCACATGAAAAGATGCATAAGATGAGTGTTGGGACTAATTGACATCCAAATGTCCATAAATCAATCTTAAAAACCTCATTTAGATGTGTGTATTTTACGCACATCAATACTTATAATTACATTACTAATCAACCCTTTGATTAAGTATGTAACTTATTAAGTTTTCTTTGCTCAACCTTTGGGCAAAGATTTCTATATTAGGTTTTCTCAAAAAACACTCACTTGCACCTTAATGGATCTTATCCATTTAGATGGGTCCACCACAGTCTTCACTTAGTTAAACAATATGGTATCTGCAATATAATTTATGGCTTGATGCCAACTCAAAGAATTAATATCAAACATTAGTACTTAATGTAGTAGTCTCATCAACAATGAGATATAATTACATATTCCATAAGAGACCATTTCTTGTAAATATACTGTATCCTACTAAATACTAAAAGTTGTGTATATGATTAGCTTAAGGTTGTGCATCTTATGCTAAGCATCTTCAAGATTTTTTCCATTTTAATATTAGTTTATTTATCTTGATCTCCATCAAGATCTATCAAACTCCCTTTGCTTCTTTCAAAATACTCCTTCTTTTAAAAGACAACAAATCCTAAACAATCACTTTTGTTTCAAGAGTATGATAGTGTTGATATCTTAAAACCCTTTTGGATATCTGTTATCATTAGAAATCGGAGACTAGAGTTATATAAAGCCCAATGATAAGAAGGTATAGTTGGCTGCAGAACTGAAAGACGAAAAGGAACTGTAAACTCGACCCTTAGGGAAATTGCCCAAGGAAATAATAATAAAATAATAAATATTAAAATGAGCAAAAATGCTACGAAATAATGGTGAGAGGTATATAAGATTGCACTCATGTGGGCTCAGCCTAAGCTCACGCTAGGCTATCCAGGCAGTGAGCGACCTGCGACCTCACCCGCACCCAAGGTGAGCTTGCGCAAATTCAACCTAAACCCGTGACACTCCGACGTGTACATGCGCGAGTCGAGTAGCTGACCTAGGGGCATGGGCTCTACATCTGACCTTGCGCATGTTCATCCCTGAGCTCATGCACCTCCAGCCTGAGCTCACGTGTGGCATCACTATGACTTTATGCGAGCTCATCTTGGACAGTGGAAAGCTCTTAGCTGACGTGACGCTAATCCATTGGCTGGCAGGTTTAGATGGGGATAACACTTGGCAAACCCTATAAAAGACAAAGGGGTACTTTGTGTTAAGGGTTGGGATTTGAAACTAGTGTTAAAAAATCAAAGTTTTGGGAAAAAAATATTTTTAGAAGGCCTTCTAAAATTTATGCTAAAAAGAGATTTCTTTTTTAAAAGACAAAACTCAAAAATTAATCATTTTTCTTTGGGCAATCTTTCTTTGAGCAAGGTTATTTCATCTTCTTTGGGCAATCTTTCTTTGAGCAAGGTTATTTCATTTTTCTTTTTGAATTTTGGGACGATTAATTCATTCTCAAAGAAAAACAAAGGTAGCCACTTAAGGCTAAAATATTATTCTCGCATTAATCACATCTAAATTTTGTCAATTTTCTTATGTTTTGTTTATTTAGTTTATTTATTATTATTGTCTATTTGCTTTATCCCATGCATCATCATTTCTAATTTTCACCCACGCACATGTTTCTTTTTTCCATATAAAATTCGTATTCGAAATAAAGTTTTGCCATTTTTCATTTTTGCCATCTTCTAGGTAGGTTGAGCTCGCGCGAGTTTAGACTCTGCTCATGTGAGGTCAACCCCTTTTACAACATTTCTCCTATCGTTTTATTTATATGCCTCTATGTTTAGATTGAAACGAGGTCATTTAATGGCCACAGGGACCTAAACCATTAAGCTCATGCGAGGTCATACTTTGCACGCACGAGGTCAGGGAGCCTAAGGCCTTAAACCAATGTCGTTAGCCCTTAGAGTCGTGTTTGGTATGTTCCAAGGACTGGCTCTAAGCGCGTGCGATGTCACCCTCCGCTCGTGCGAGTCTAGTAACCATTTAAAGCCAAACAGAGACTCCTAGGGTTAGACGACATCGTATTGATCATGGGTAGAGTTTACGGTTTCACCTCGCGTGAGCTTAACTTATGCTCGCATGAGTTCACACTCTCTCTCTCCCTTAGTAAATGGGTTAGCTTCAAAATGACGCTATGAGCCCCCCTCCATGTCCTGAGGGACTAACCTCGTGCGAGCTCAACCTGTACTCACGCGAGGTCAGCCTCTATGACGAGATAGAAAATATTTTTTTAAAATTATTTAAGTCAGTTACTCTTATTCTTATTTAAGTTTATTCCTTCCTACTTTAATTAAATTGTCTGTCTAGTTAACTTGCTTCATTGTGCTTTTAATTCTAACCCCTAAATGCAAAGTAGTTAGCCTATGGAGGTCCGCCTCCCGAGAAGGATGATGTGCATCATTTTATACATGTTTATATGCCTAATTGTTTACATTTTTGTGCATAGTTATATTGTTTTATGCTAGAATCACCTGTGTTTTGGTTCCTTGCATGTTTCAGGTCATTATCGATGGAGATTATCAGTAATCAAGGGAAATATGCGCAATTATAGACCAGAATCCATCAAAATTGAGCAAGGACTAGCATTCCAAGGTTGAGCACGGCCTGGACTCTGGCCGTGCTGAACCATCAACTTTTGACCCTCAAGAGTGCCATTTTGGCACGGTTTTCAAAGCCACTACGGCTTCCACCACGGCCCGTGGTGGCTCAGCACCAGTGAGGGCACGACCAGGAAGAAGCCTTAAGTTTCGGGATGCGGAGGTCCAGCACAGCCTGGACTGCACCCGTGCTGATCAGCATGGGCTTGATCACGGCCGTGCTGAGAGATTTATATAGGCAAATGCGATTTATTGAGTTAGGGTTTGATTTTCTGACTTGATTTCACATATAATTGCATAAGCCATCTTTTCCCAGACATCAATACTCAGCTTTAGGAGACCATTTCATCTATTGAAGGAAGGATTACATTAGTTTTAACATCAAATTGAAGATCAAGAGGAGATTTGGTGCATTCAAGAGGCAATTTAGGGTTCATCATTCAGAATTAGAAATTTAGGGTTTTTTCATCTAACTTGAAGAAGAAGGGTGTACATGCTTTCAATTTACTTGTATGAATTTGTTTTTTACTTTGTGTTGCTTATTAGTATGAGTAACGAAATTTGTTAAACCCATTGGGGTTCCTATGTTGTTGGATTATTTTTAATGCTTATGAGACTTTGATTATCAATGCTTGTCTCTTCTTGCTTTCATTATTAATAAGAAATCACATTATTCATGAGACGTTATGAGTTATGGTATTTAGATTGCTTTATGTAATTGAGAAATTCATTTAGTAATTGGAAATTTGAATAGTAAGAACTGGTTAATGATCACTTAGAGATAAGGGTAATTGACTAGCCAGATTAAGAATTAACAAAGCTTAATAGAGGCAGGTTAAAGCTTAATGCTAATTTAATAATCGATTGTTAGGAAGAGATTCCAACATTAGGTTCTTAGGTTTAGGAATTCGGTTATCTCAAGAGGGAAACCAAATTTAGTTAAGAATTCTTCCATGGGTAATTGCAATTGGTAATCAATTTAATCTCTATCTTCACTAAAATCCAAATTTAGTTAAGAATTCTTCCACGGGTAATTTGCTTTTTCCTTTGATTGTTTCACTAAATCCTTTCAGTCTATCTGACACTTAGTTAACCACTTGTTTACATTTAATCATAGAGTAGCAACTTCATTGATTTTGTTAGGGTTAGATATCATAAGACGCTGTAGTAGTTAGTTCTAGGATCAACCTTACCCGAGAATACGACCTTGATACTCACTGTTAGTCCTAGTCTGCATCGATAGATTCACTGCCTTAGATTGTAGCTACATAAACAGCCTATCAAGTTTTTGGCGCCGTTGTCGGGGAACTTTTGTTTGAACTAGAGTGAATTTGTGTTTGTGTTAATCTAGCCATTTTTTATTTGTCTTTTCATTTTTTCTATATATATTCTTTATTATTGTATTTATTCTTGTGTTCTTTAGTTGCTGCCTTTCCATTTCAGGTAGTTTATGACTAGGAGCTCTAATCCTACTCCTGTATACCCTCTTGCTGAACCAGAGCAATCCCTCCATTTGTTGAGGAAGCATATGCAAGAAGAAGAGGAGGCATGGATAGAGTTTGAAGCCCTTGTGAATAGACTAGTAGATATGGAGACAATAATCGGGCTGCAGATGAAGCCAGGACAATGTACGAGTTTGCTAGACTTTCTCTTAGCAGACACAGGTGAGTATATTGTGACCACCTGTAGTGGCCAACAACTTCGAAATAAAGCCAAACATGATACAGATGGTGCAAAATAGTGTACAATTTGGGGAACTGCCAAGCAAGGACCCAAATGCTCACATCGCCAACTTCTTGGGGATTTGCGACACCTTCAAGATAAATGGAACAACTGATGATGCCATTCGGTTGATGCTGTTTCCTTTTTCTCTGAGGGACCGAGTGAAAAGATGGTTGCAGTCGTTCCCAGCCAACACTATTATGACATGGAGATCGCTGGTTGAAATTTTTTTATATAAGTACATTCCTCCTGCTAAAACTGCTAAATTGAGAAATGATATATCTTCTTTTGCGCAGTTCAATGACGAGAGCATGTACGATGCTTGGGAGAGGTACAAAGATTTGCTCTAGTGCTGCCCGCACCACAGACTACCAATATAGATGCAGGTCCAGACCTTCTACAGCGGTCTGAACCTTGCTACTAAGTGAGATGGTAGGCAGCTGCGTGGTGGGGCCTGAGCGATGAAGACGGAGTAAAGCAAAATCTGATAGAGGAGATGGCCATGAATAACTACCAGTGGCAATCCTCTAGGAGTCGGCCAGTCAAGCAAGGAGTAGTCAACCAGCTAGACTCCACAGCAGCTTTGACAGCTCAAGTGGAGCTTCTGACTAAGAAGTTAGACCAGCTTCATATATCGGTTCATGCAGCCCAGATAAGCTGCGAGTTTTGCGGTGGCCCGCACTATGGTGCAAACTAGATATATTTGCTTCAACTTCTAATTCTTCATCTTCTATTGTTTCTACCGACCTTGAACAGCTAGAGTACATGGGTAATGCACCTAGACAGCAGAACAACCCATACAACAATACATACAACCCATACAGCAATACATACAACCTCGGTTGGCGTAATCATCCAAACTTCGGTTGGAGAAACAACAATGCCCAGGGTCTACCAGGCTTTCAGAGACTACATTAGCAGCCACCACAGCAGCAGCAGTAGGCTGGACCATCATAGCTTCCTCCAGCAGCCGAGAAGAAATCTAACTTAGAGGAGCTAATGATGAAGTTTGTCACGTCAATTGAGACGAGGTTCCAGCAGACCGACAGTGCTCTTAGAAATCAGCAGGCGTCTATTCAGAACTTAGAGAGTTAGATTGGGCAGATTTCTAAGATGTGTCTGAGAGGCAACAAGGATCTCTCCCCAGCACAACAGAGTCAAACCCAAGGGAGCATTACAAGGCTATCACCTTGCGATCAGGTAAGCAGTTATCTAGCTCTTTGCCATTAGCTGATGATGATGATGTTTCCATGTAGGATAAGCCAGCTAGGAAGGAGCTAGAGCTTGAGGCGATAGAAGTAGAGAAGGTGGAAGACAGTGAGAGAGTACCGACCACCCTGCACTTTGCATTTTCTCATCATCCATGTTATGTGCATTTACATTTAATCATTAGGCATATGATGGTATATCAATGATATTTTTATTTTATGAGAACATATATATATTAATTATAAGTAGAGAATAAGAAGCATGATATTAGATTATTAATTTAGATAAGTTGATTAAGTACTTGGGTTATGTGTATTAAGCCTTAAGACTTAATTGAACCAATAGTTGAAGGTTGGGTAAATAGATTGGACTTAAAAGATACAATTAAAAGTTAGTACCTATATATGGTTAGTAAGAATTGATTTAGGGTGATAAAAATAGTTTAGTAGGTGGTGGCATTAAGAGAGGAATATTGGAAATTGGAACCATGAGTAAGCTCATTTTACCTCTTCATTTCTCTAAAATTCGTACATGGCCAAAAACACAAAATTTGGAATAAGAGAGAGGAGTGGAATACCTAGAAAACTTAAGATTAAGATAGGATTTTGCCAACTATTGAAGGAGCCAAGCTAAAGCTAAAGGATTTAAGCATATTAGCAACCCAAAAGCTGAAATTGGTAAGTTGTTACTTGAGTGTTATTAATTTGTCATTAGGGTTCTTGATTACAAATTGGAAAAAACTTCATTTAATGCTCTCATTGATTAATTAAAGGTCTGATTATCATGAATTAGTAGAGTATTGAATGATTGCATAAAGATTAAGCTTGATTTAAGTTTAAGTATGTTAAGATAGAAAACTGTCAAAATTCCAGCAACCTTGATGTTCTGTATTTTAGGCATAACATGGGTTATATAAGTCCAAATTAAGCTTAATTGGTGTCTATGGAAAGTTTAAAGAGTCCTCTATAACTTTTTAGTTTTGTGATTTTGCTATTTTTGCCGTTTTGGTTGCTTAAATTGAGCAAACAGATTGCTGCTCGGGTACAACTAGCTGTATGACCCTTGCTCAGTAATTTGAAAATAATTAAATCTATAGAAGTCGGAATTGAGTAATTCTTCTTGGATATGAAACTAGACGCATAAATGGATATGTCTATTTAATATGAGAGTTTTGTATTAAGCCAATTTTGCCCAGCAATAAATATACCTTGGTACTAAATTCTGTCTAGAAAACAGAAATGTTGGAGATTAGTTTTATGCAATTTATTGATGTTAATTTGAGTTAAATTGGTATTTAACTATATGGGAAATATTTATAGGATATTAAAACAGTAATTGAGAGTCTTAGAGGAAGAGTTAGACCTATGAATTAGAGAGGGGATGATCTTGTAATGCATTAGAACTCGCATTTACATGAATATTTGTAATATGCATGAAATGTGAATTGATGAATGTGTTGACAGGTACTCAAAGGCCTGGAAAGGAAGTTGTGGAGAAAGGAGGTTCTTATATGCTAAAGGAATAAGTATATTTTGAGTAAGTAAATAGTTAATATTTGCTATGTTCATATATTTAATCAAATGTTCCGCAAATGGTTGCGTTTGCTTAATATTGTTTATGTTTGAATGACTGAGATGGAAATGATTGGTGTTGAGTGGAACAATTGTTATTGCTGAAATATGATATAAGTGAAATGATTGAATTGTGATGTTAAGTGCATATGTGCATGTGAATGGTGGATTCCCCTATGAAAAAAAAAGATATATATATATATATAAAGCCTTGGGAGGCTAAAGCCTAGAGAGGCTATAAAAGTGTATAATGTGAGATGAGGCGGAGCAGCTTACGTGTGTGATATGTGAGGATGAGGCGGAGCAGCACATTAAAGGGGATCCACAAGTCGTGAGAACTAACCATAATTGTTGAATTGTATTTCTTCTATGATGGTTGTAATGAATTGAGTAGAATGGTATGACTTTATACCTAAACTATGAATATCATGGAAAGTTATGTGATTGGGTGGAAATTGTATTAAGTGTATGTGATATAGATTATGTTGATTATTTATTTACTGAGCTGGAGGCTCACCCCTCTCCAAAACTTTTCTTTTCAGGTTTGTAAATAGTAGTGTATCCGTTGGTTATATGCGAAGTCTAGCTTTTAGCAGTTCTGTCAAGTTGGGCCAGTTTTGTGAAGTCTCCTCCTGATGCATTTTTGTATGCAGTTATGTGATATATATGGAAGTATGCCTTATAAGGCATAAGAAGATGTTCGTAATACTTGTTAAATGATGTTTAAGTATAATCATATGTTTATATGTTAATAACCTTGTGTTTGGATTCTTAACAACCTACATATTGACCTATCTACCTGTAGTATATATTCTACGACGCTTGTATGCTTCCTGGCTAATGTTTATTGGTTAACATGTGATGGGGGTGTTACATTTTAGTGGTATCAGAGCAGGGATTAGATTCATTGGGAGTAGATTCATGTTGCACATCATTAAGCATATGATATATGTTCTTTGAACTTGACTGAATATTTGCATTTCATATATATAGATGGAGAGACAAGGAGAACACGCAACTGGCCCAGATAAGTCATTAGAGTCTGTGCATGGTCATGAAAATGCATCTGAACATGATCAACATGATGAGCATGAGCTACATTCTGAAAATGCTGCACAATCGAATGTACAAAATGTTATGGAACAGTTTATGGATTTTCTGATGCAACGGGCAGCTCAACAACAAGCACCGGCGCCTCAGACTCAACAACAAAAGGCTGTGATAGATAAGAATTATGAAAGAGTTAGGAAACAAGGTGCTAATGTTTTTCAAGGTACTACCCGATCCTGAGGGCCGAGGAATGGTTACGAAATACGGAAAGGGTGTTGGATAGATTTAATTGCACATCCGAACAAAGGCTTCTATATCTGATGATCTTTAATAGAAAAGATGCACTTGATTGGTGGGAAACAGTTTTAAGAAGCAAAGATCGACCAATGACTTTGAGTTGGAATGATTTCTTGAGAGAATTTACTTGCGAAGTATACTCCAGAAATTTATAGAGACAGAAAGAAGCTTGAATTTCTTCAGTTGAAACAGAATGATATGTCAGTTGCAGAGTACGAAGTTCAATTTGTGAGATTATGTAAGTATGCACCAGAAGAAATAGCCACTGAAGAACCGAAAAGGAAGAAATTTGAGATGGGTTTGAGGCTTGACATTCGTGAGAAAATGGCGTTGAAACCTCATAATTACAATGCCTCAATTGAAGGCTGCTTTGAGAGTCAAGAAACATCATTTGAAAGGAATACTATGGAAGCTAAAAAGAAGAAGATCATTGGTGCTTATAGTAATCCTCCAAGACATATTAGTATTTCTTCGTTTAGAGGCTCTAATTCACAGCGGAGTAGTTATCGTGGACGAGGGTTTGGTGGTCAATCTAGTAGATCCTCCATAGTACCTTATAGTAGAGGTGGATACAATTCATCCGGACTTGAGGGAGGACAAGTTTCCGGCCGGGTAGAGGGTTTGCTCCTGTTTGTCCCACGTGCAACAGGAGACATCTTGGAGAATGTTGGGGACCTAGACCGGTAGTATGTTTTACTTGTAGTAGGCCGGGACATTATTCTAGAGATTGTCCTATGAGAAGAAATAATGCTTCGGAGAATCTTATACGGTGGGTCGGAGTAGTGTTGGTGAAAATATTCCAGTTGGTTCAGTGAGGCGGAGAGGAAGAGGTGGCGGAGGAGGTTTAACTATTTCAGCAACACCATCGGAACAAATTGGTCAACCACAAGCACAAGCTAGAGTATTTGCTACTACTAGAAATGAAGCATTTGTAGCATTTGAAATTATTCTTGGTATACTTTCTATTCATGATTCCGATGCACATGTTCTTATTGATCCTCGGATCCACATGTTCATTCATATCACATGATTTTACATCGCATGTTCATGCTAATATAGAGGCATTAGGTTATGATATATATGTATCTATGCCTGCTGGGGGTATTATCACAGTAAATACGATAGTGAGATCATGTCCTGTAGTAGTAGATAGTGTCAAACTACATACGGATTTGGTTGTTATTAATCTTAGAGAGTTTGATGTTATTTTGGGGATGGATTGGTTGTCAAGAAATCATGCTATTGTTGATTGTAAAACGAAGGAAGTGGCTATGGAAATACAAGGAGAAATGAAAATAGTAATGGTGGGTGAAAGGAAGACAATTCCTAATTGTTTGATTTCAGTGATCGCGTGTCGATTAATTAAAAATGGATGTGAAGCATATCTAATTAGTTTTATAGATACTACTAAGGTCAGTCCAGGGGTATTAGACATTCCGGTGAGGTCGGAGAATTTCCTAACATATTCTTAGATGATTTGCACCGGTTTGCCACCAAATCGAGAGGTTGATTTTGAGATTGACATCATCCCCCGGTATCGCACCTATTTCCATTGCACCATACAGAATGGCATCATTAGAATTGAAAGAATTAAAGAAGCAATTAGAAGAGTTACTTGATAAAGGTTTCATCGGGCCAAGTACTTCACCTTGGGAGCACCCGATTCTATTTGTGAACAAAAGGATGGTAGTATGCGATTATGTATTGATTATAGGCAATTGAATAGGATTATAGTGAAGAATAAATATCCATTGCCGAGAATTGATGATTTGCTTGATCAGTTAAAAGGTGCAACTGTGTTCTATAAAATTGATTTAAGATCAGGTTATTGGCAACTCCGGGTTGAAGAGAAATCTATTGCCAAGACAGCATTCAGAACAAGGTATGGGCACTATGAATTTATTGTGATGCCATTTGGTTTAACAAATGCTCCTGCTGTTTTTATGTCACTGATGAACAAGACTTTCCAGCCATATTTAGATCACTTTGTTATTGTGTTCATTGATGATATTCTGATTTACTCTAGAAGCCCAGAAGAGCATGAATAACACTTGAGAATTATTTCATGATTTTGAGGGAAAAACAGTTGTATGCAAAATTCAACAAATGCGAGTTTTGGATGGAGGAAATTGCATTCTTAGGGCATATTATTTCTAAACATGGAGTGCAACCAGATTCATCAAAGATTAAAGCAATTATTGAATGGGAACCGCCTATAAATGTTTCTGAAGTTCGAAGTTTTCTTGGGTTAGTACGGCTATTATAGAAGATTTGTAAAAGATTTTTCAGTTATTGCTAAGCCTCTAACTGACTTTGTTAAAGAAGAATGTGCCATTCCGTTGGACGGAGTTATGTGATCAAAATTTTCAAGAGTTGAAGAAAAGGCTTACTACTACACCGATACTCGCATTGCCATCCGAAATGGAGGTTATGTTGTATATCGATGCTTCTAGGCAAGGACTTGGATGTGTCTTAATGCGGCATGGGAAGGTTATAGCTTATGCTTCAAGACAATTCACGACCTCATGAGCTGAATTATCCTACACATGATCTTGAATTAGCGGTATTGTACATGCATTGAAGATATGGCGACATTATTTATACGGGGAGACATTTCGGATATTCTGATCATAAGAGTTTGAAATATATCCCTATGCGGAAAGAGTTGAATCCGAGACAACAAAGATGGATTGAGCTTTTGAAGGATTATGATTGCACTATTGATTATCATCCTGGAAAAGCAAATGTTGTTCTTCGATGCTTTAAGTAGGAAGTCAGTGGAAAATTTTTCAAGTATGATTTGTTACAATGTAGAATATTTAGTTGCACTTAGAGCTATGGATGTGAAGTTTTATATTTATGACAATGATCCTGTTAGCCACATTACAAGTAAAGCCTTTGATTGGAGATAAAATTAAAGATGCAGTGTGAAGATTCTTATTTGCAAAGGATGAAGGGTAGAGTACAAGAAGGAAAGAATACACAATTTGTGTTGAAAGATGATGGTGTGTTATTGAATAGAAATCGTGTATGTGTACCTGATGTAGGAAATTTGAGAAAGGAAATCATGCATGAAGCGCACTATGCACCTTATGCAATGCATCCCTGGAAGTACCAAAATGTACAAAAATTTGAAGCCTTATTATTGGTGGCCGGGCAATGAAGAAGGATGTGGCGAATTTGTGAGTAAGTGTTTGACATGTCGAAGTGAAAGGAGAGCACCGGGCACTGCAGGTAAACTTCATTCTTTATCTATACCTGTGTGGAAGTGGGATAAGATTAATATGGATTTTATTATGGGATTGCCGCGTACATTTAACAAGCATGATGCTATTTGGGTAATTGTTGATCGACTTACTAAATGTGCTCATTTCTTACCCGTAAACAAGCGGATTCACTTGATAAACTTGCTTTGAATTGTATATTTCCGAGATTGTTAGATTGCATGGTGTGCCTATATCTATTGTATCATATAGGGATCCCGGATTTACTTCTCGTTTCCGGGAGAGTTTGCAGAAAGCATATGGTACTAAGCTTCATTTCGATGCGACTTTTCATCCCTCAAACAGGATGGGCAATCGGAAAGAACTATTCGGACATTAGAAGATATGATGAGGGCTTGCACACTTGAGTTCAAGGGTAACTGGGATGATTACATACCACGGATGGAATTTCGCGTATAACAACAGTTTTCATTCTAGTATCGGTATGGCTCCTTATGAAGCTTTGTATGGGAGGAAATGTAGAAGTCCGATGTCTTTGGGATGTTGAAGGTTTAAGAGCGACTTGAAGGTCCGAATTGGTACAAGAAAGCGAGTGGATAAAATAGAGATAGTTAAAAAGAATTTGAAAGTAGCACAGACAGTAAAAGAGTTATGCTGATTTGCATCGAAGTGAAATGGAATATATTGTGGGTGATAAAGTTTTCTTGCGGGTATCACCATGGAAAGGAATATTAAGGTTTGGTAAACAAGGGAAATTGAGTCCGAGGTATGTAGGACCTTATGAAATTATTGAAAGAGTTGGACCATTGGCTTATAGGTTAGCATTACCTACAGAATTGTCTTCTATTCATGATGTTTTTCACGTTTCTATGTTGAGGCGATATAGATCAGATCCTAGTCATATCATTCCAGAGCCAGAGATAGAAATCACAGAAAAGTTGACATATGTGAAAGAACCGATAGAAATTCTTGATCGAAGGGTTAAGAAATTGAGAAATAAAGACATTCCTATGGTCAAAATTAAGTGGAGTCATCATTCACCAAGAGAAGCAACTTGGGAAGTAGAAGAGCATATGAGACAGAAGTATCCGCATCTATTCCATTGTAATGTTGGTGAGTTGTTAAAATTTCGGGGACGAAATTTCTTAAGGAAGGGAGAGTTGTAACGCCTGCATTTTCTCATCATCCATGTTATGTGCATTTACATTTAATCATTAGGCATATGATGGTATATCAATGATATTTTTATTTTATGAGAACATATATATATTAATTATAAGTAGAGAATAAGAAGCATGATATTATATTATTAATTTAGATAAGTTGATTTAGTACTTGGGTTATGTGTATTAAGCCTTAAGACTTAATTGAACCAATAGTTGAAGGTTGGATAAATAGATTGGACTTAAAAGATACAATTAAAAGTTAGTACCTATATATGGTTAGTAAGAATTGATTTAGGGTGATAAAAATAGTTTAGTAGGTGGTGGCATTAAGAGAGGAATATTGGAAATTGGAACCATGAGTAAGCTCATTTTACCTCTTCATTTCTCTAAAATTCGTACATGGCCAAAAACACAAAATTTGGAATAAGAGAGAGGAGTGGAATACCTAGAAAAACTTAAGATTAAGATAGGATTTTGCCAACTATTGAAGGAGCCAAGCTAAAGCTAAAGGATTTAAGCATATTAGCAACCCAAAAGCTGAAATTGGTAAGTTGTTACTTGAGTGTTATTAATTTGTCATTAGGGTTCTTGATTACAAATTGGAAAAAACTTCATTTAATGCTCTCATTGATTAATTAAAGGTCTGATTATCATGAATTAGTAGAGTATTGAATGATTGCATAAAGATTAAGCTTGATTTAAGTTTAAGTATGTTAAGATAGAAAACTATCAAAATTCCAGCAACCTTGATGTTCTGTATTTTAGGCATAACATGGGTTATATAAGTCCAAATTAAGCTTAATTGGTGTCTATGGAAAGTTTAAAGAGTCCTCTATAACTTTTTAGTTTTGTGATTTTGCTATTTTTGCCGTTTTGGTTGCTTAAATTGAGCAAACAGATTGCTGCTCGGGTACAACTAGCTGTATGACCCTTGCTCAGTAATTTGAAAATAATTAAATCTATAGAAGTCGGAATTGAGTAATTCTTCTTGGATATGAAACTAGACGCATAAATGGATATGTCTATTTAATATGAGAGTTTTTTATTAAGCCAATTTTGCCCAGCAATAAATATACCTTGGTACTAAATTCTGTCTAGAAAACAGAAATGTTGGAGATTAGTTTTATGCAATTTATTGATGTTAATTTGAGTTAAATTGGTATTTAACTAGATGGGAAATGTTTATAGGATATTAAAACAGTAATTGAGAGTCTTAGAGGAAGAGTTAGACCTATGAATTAGAGAGGGGATGATCTTGTAATGCATTAGAACTCGCATTTACATGAATATTTGTAATATGCATGAAATGTGAATTGATGAATGTGTGGACAGGTACTCAAAGGCCTGGAAAGGAAGTTGTGGAGAAAGGAGGTTCTTATATGCTAAAGGAATAAGTATATTTTGAGTAAGTAAATAGTTAATATTTGCTATGTTCATATATTTAATCAAATGTTCCGCAAATGGTTGCGTTTGCTTAATATTGTTTATGTTTGAATGGTGAGATGGAAATGATTGGTGTTGAGTGGAACAATTGTTATTGCTGAAATATGATATAAGTGAAATGATTGAATTGTGATGTTAAGTGCATATGTGCATGTGAATGGTGGATTCCCCTATGAAAAAAAAAGATATATATATATAAAGCCTTGGGAGGCTAAAGCCTAGAGAGGCTATAAAAGTGTATAATGTGAGATGAGGCGGGCGGCTCTACGTGTGTGATATGTGAGGATGAGGTGGAGCAGCACATTAAAGGGGATCCACAAGCCGTGAGAACTAACCATAATTGTTGAATTGTATTTCTTCTATGATGGTTGTAATGAATTGAGTAGAATGGTATGACTTTATACCTAAACTATGAATATCATGGAAAGTTATGTGATTGGGTGGAAATTGTATTAAGTGTATGTGATATAGATTATGTTGATTATTTATTTACTGAGCTGGAGGCTCACCCCTCTCCAAAACTTTTCTTTTCAGGTTTGTAAATAGTAGTGCATCCGTTGGTTGTATGCGAAGTCTAGCTTTTAGCAGTTCTGTCAAGTTGGGCCAGTTTTGTGAAGTCTCCTCCTGATGCATTTTTGTATGCAGTTATGTGATATATATGGAAGTATGCCTTATAAGGCATAAGAAGATGTTTGTAATACTTGTTAAATGATGTTTAAGTATAATCATATGTTTATATGTTAATAACCTTGTGTTTGGATTCTTAACAACCTACATATTGACCTATCTACCTGTAGTATATATTCTACGACGCTTGTATGCTTCCTGGCTAATGTTTATTGGTTAACATGTGATGGGGGTGTTACATACCCACTGCTCGACTTAAGTAGGAGAAGGTTGATAAGTAGTTTGGTAAGTTTCTTGACTTCTTTAAATAATTCCGTATTAACCTACCTTTTGTTGAAGCTATTTCGCAGATGCCAAAGTATGCTAAGTTCATAAAGGAAATTTTGAGTAACAAAAGGAAGCTAGAGGATATGGGACTAGTGACTCTGAATGAGGAGTGTTCAGCTATTCTTCAAAACAAGCTACCACTCAAAAGGAGAGATCTAAGGAGTTTTATTGTTCCCTGCATTATTGGCGATTGCTTATTAGTGGTGCATTAGCTGATTTAGGAGCTAGTATTAATTTGATGCCCACTAGTTTGTTTGATAAGTTAGGTTTGAGTGAACCTAAGCCCACTAGAATGAGCATTCAGTTAGCTGATAGGACTGTTAAAATTCCTAGGGGTATTATTGAAGATGTGCTTGTTAAGGTAGACAAGTTCATCTTTCTTGTTGATTTTGTAGTTATGGACATGGAAGGTGAGAGTATTGTGCCTTTGATCCTAGGTAGACCTTTTCTTATAACATCTAGGGTTGTTATAGATGTTTGTGATGGAAAGCTTCATCTTAAGATAGATGATAAGGACCTTCGACTTAGCTACTACTATGAGACATTCTTTAGACCATGATGATGCTGTGTTTTTTATTGATATTCTGGATGTTGTGGTTGAGTCTCATTTACAGGAAATATTACGTGATAATCCTTTGCAGGTAGCATTGCAAGGAGATGAGGAGGAGCTGTCCAACGAGCAAGTGTTGGAGCAGCTCGCTAGTTTGTTGGCTACTAAGCCTAGCTATTCTACTGACCTTCTTCTTTCTCTTGACAGGTCAGAAGTGTTGTGAGGTCCTTTATTATATTTATTTGTTGCTTTTTTGTTATTAACTCTTAAATTGCAGTAATGGCAAACCAAAGCAATTCTTATAATGAGGGCGATGTGAGAATGCTGGGCCACCTAACGCGCAAACTAGAGAGTTTCAATGATTACAAAGGGCAATAATGGAGATCAATGATTCCATCGAAAGAATGAACTTGCACAACAATGCAAAATTCACATGTCTAGAGCAAATACCACCACCTGTTGATGAAGGTAATAGAGGAGTTCGAAGAGAGATGAACTGAGGTGGTTATGAACTTAGATGGGATTAGTCAAGAGTATAATATGGACTATGAAGAGGATGATAATGCCACTCTTGCTGGAATAGACTGAAATAGAGGTGGAGGAAGAGCTTACGGTTACCTAATTTTTAGTGAAGATAAGAACTTTCTTACCGTTATGGACCTTCTCAATGAGGATAAGAAGGTAAAGCTTAACGTTACCCAATTTTCTGATTATTCTATAGCTTGAATTCTTGATGTCATTTAGAATTCCAATATCATTAGAACTCCTTGTTGGAGTAGAGCTCCTAGTTAGAGTAGGACTCCTTGTCAAAATAGGATTCTTTCAGCTAGTAGGATTTGCATCATTAGGATTTATTGTTGGGGTAGGATTTCTTGTGCTAGATGGGTTCGTATCATTCCCTCTTTCTTTAAGAAGATTCTTACTCGAATCTTGACTGTATATTGTGAAAGAAGTAAATACATAATCTCCAAGAACAATATAGACTATTTATCAACATATAATTCTTTCATAAAAGTTGTTAGGGAAACTTTAGAACAAATAATCTTTTCAATGCCAACAAAATCAACATGCACAAAAGACTACATTGTATTAAGGAAAACATCCTCACTCTTCACCAATTCAACTTTTGCCTCATCCTCATCATCATTAATGATTTCTTCAATTTTGAATTCGCACAAGAATAACAAATTATTGTCTATCTCACCATCTTCAATCATCGTGTCTTTAAAATCTTCATTGATTTCAATAGAGCAATTTACCTTTTCTATATCATCTTGATTGGTCTTCAATGTTGGCTTAGACTCGGCTTTTTTTGGGAGATGCTTAGCATAACTATGAATCGACTCCTTTAATTCTACAAAACTATACATAATCAAATCAAGGCTGCTCCTTAAAGATTTTAGATCCTTTAAAAATTCATCATTCAAATCTTGATGCAATTGTCTTTCCAACTTCCTTGGCTTAGGTTTAGGATTATAAAAAATTTGCTTCCACTTTTCCTGATGATTATTTTTCTTTTGTCCCCACAATCTATCATAAGAAATTTGCTTCCACTTTTCCTGATGATTATTTTTCTTTTGTCCCCACAATCTATCATAAGATTGAGAGCTTTTTCTATCTTCTTAGCCTTAGACCTTGTAATTAGATCTCTATGGATGTGAAGTGGATCTTGAATCCTAGTTGGATTAGGATTTCCAATGTCACTTGAATTCTTGATGTCATTTAGACTTCCAATATCATTACGAGTCCTTGTTGGAATAGAACTCCTAGTTAGAGTAGGACTCCTTGTCAGAATAGGATTCTTTCCGTTAGTAGGACTTGCATCGTTAGGATTCCTTATTGAAGTAGGATTTCTTATTCTAGATGATTCCAAAACCCTTCAATCAAGATGATTCCAACACCCCTTAATCAAGATGATTCCAAAATCCAAGGATCTCCTAAAGTGAAGTTAGGAAAAACTAGTTCCAACAATGAAACAAGCACTTGAATTCAACTCCAAATTCCAGAAACCAAGTATGATTTGATAGGTTAAGAATCAAACACAAGATTTTATTTAGAGAATTCCACAAACTAAAAATAGTTTGATAAGTTCAAAGTTCATGCAAGAACTTAAGCAAAAACACTCACAAAAGGTAAATAAAGATTATCATTCATCAATTGATTGTTTACAAATGAATTTAGTTTTCATATTTATAGCAAAAACAAGATAAAGAACCTTAAATGGATGTCTTTTGAGATCTCCCACATTTTCCTGTATAATCCCCATTAAAACTCATTAAAAATGGTTGTTTCTACATTGATTGCACTCATTTTGTAACTCTCGAATGACAACTCATCATGTGTACTCATTTGTAACTCCGTATGACAACTACACACAACAACATATAACTCACACCTAATAAAATAGACCCTTACTAAATAAAGCTAAACTAAGACAATTACTTAAGCTAAAACTCAAAAAGATAAGAATATAAATAAAATTAAGCCCAAAAGCCTAATCATGGCCGAATGGCTATTATACTTCAAAATGGGTTGAATGCCTCATTATAAAGTTGGACTGTCGTCTTCATGCATGACTTGTATTTCCAATTTGGCCCTTTTGGTGCATGCTTTTGCAATGGAACCTCGTGGTAGCCTTGATTCATAGCATTCCCCCTTTCTTGAAAGAAAATTCATCCTCGAATTTTGCCAAAATATTGCGAAGGAAATAAACATATAATCTCAAATGGTAATTGAATGTCATCATCAACCTGAAATTTTTCTTCACAATAGTGATTAGAGGAACTTTAGAATAAATAATATTTTTAGTACCAATAAATCCAACATGCTCAAAAGGCTTAATTTCATTAAGCAAAACTTCTTCATTCTTCACTAACTGAATATTTGCCTCTTCATCAGGAACAAACTCTTCATTATTGAATTCATTCAAAGGTAGCAAATCCTTGTCTTCCTTGCCATCTCCAATTATCATGTCTTCAAAATTTAGATTGACTTCAGTAGAGCAATTTACCTCTTTTACATCATCGATGCTAGTCTTTAATAATGACTTAGAGAATCAGCTTTATCCTTGAGATGCTCAAGAAAGCTATTAGTCAACATCTTGAACTCTTCAAACTCATGCTTCAAGACTGATTCTTAAAGATTTGTTCTCCTTTGACAACTCATTAACAAAAACTTGACTTGGTTCTCTATCGAACCTTTTAGGCTTAGGTTTAGAGGAATAAAATTTTTATCTAGACTCTTCATAACGATCATCTTTTTGACCCCACAACTTATCATAAGATTGATAATGAAGATTTCGACATTGTTTAATGAACTCATCTTGATGAAATATTTTATTTATGATAATAAAAAAATGAAAAGAATTTAAGAACAACTAAAAGAGTTTAACAAGAAGGGATAATTAAATTTTTTCTTTGAACACAAAGGTGTAAATTTAAAACAAAGAGTACTTAGAAGGACAAAATTGAAACAAGAAGAATTCGGCACAAATAAAGACAAAGTGGAGAAGATGAGAAGCTTTAATAACACATAAAACATGCTCTGATACCAAATGATAGAAACCTCACAAAGAAAAGTGAGACTCAATGCTTAATGGATCTTGTACATCTATATCTTCTATCATAATTGGATCTTCCACTAAGGCATTTGACATTGGAATTGCATTAAATTTGCTAAATAAGGAAAATTGATTTCTTCTAAATAATCTTCCCATACACATAATCTCATGCAATTCGAAGGCTCTAATTATGCTTATTGGATATGCATCATTCTACCTTTCTTCGAAAAGATTCATCCTTGAATCTTGTTCATTAAAGTATGAAATAAGAACCTCTTTCCGTGCCTTTACTCTTCCATGCTCATCCACCACTTTAAGCTCAAATGACCATGATTGTTATGAAATTGGTAACTTCAAATCTGTAATTAAAAAATTGACTAAGAGAATCATAATTGTTAGCTAATAAATTACAAAACAACTTTGCATCTATAAAATTTCCAACACTAATTCGATCCCTTCAGCTTGATGAACAATTTGGGCCTAGGCTTGAACTTGGAATTTGACTTGGGTCTTGAAGCTTGGTACCTTGATTCGCATCAGCATACCTTTGGGATAATGCATCAGCAACCACATTCTCTGTACCTTTCTTATACTTTATCACATATGGGAATGTCTTAATGAACTCCATCCATTTTGCATGTCATCGATTCAACTTGTCTTGCCTCTTAAGATACTGCAAACTCTCATGATCTGTATGTATGACAAACTCCTCAGGCCAAAGGTAGTGTTTCCATGTTTGCAAAGCACGAACCAAAGCATAGAGTTCTTTGTAATATGTTAGGTATCAAAGTGCTGCCCCATTTAGCTTTTCACTAAAATAGTAAATTGGCCTTTGTTCTTGTATCAAAACAGCCCTAACACCACTGCCACTAGCATCACATTAAATCTCAAAGGTTTTGTCAAAGTTAGGTAAAATCAGTAAAGGAGCATTAAACAATCTATCTTTAAGCAAATTAAAAGCATTTTCTTATGCATCACCCCAATTAAACCCAACATTCTTCTTGACAATCTCATTCAAAGGTGAGGCAATGCTACTAAAGTCCCTAATGAACCTCCTATAGAAATTAGCAAGACCATGAGAACTCTTAACTTGGCTAATGTTGGTAGGTGTCGGCCATTCCTTAATTGCTTTCACCTTTTCCTTATCAACCTCTAGACCTTTAGAACTAAAAACAAAACCTAAAAATATGATTCTATCTATTTAGAAATACACTTCTTTAGATTACCAAACAATTTTTATTTTATAAGAACATCTAAGACCCTATGCATAACACGATCATCAAAAGACTTAGAATAGATTAGAATATCATCAAAATATACAACTATAATTTTATTAAGAAATTCACGCAATACATGGTTCATCAACCTCATGAAAGTGCTACGTGCATTAGTAAGCCCAAATGGCATTACAAACCACTCATAAAGACCATACTTAGTCTTAAATGTTATTTTCCACTCATCCCCAACTTTCATGCGAATTTGATGATATCCTAAATGCAAATCAATCTTTGTAAAGTAACATGCACCATGCAACTCATCAAGCATATTATCTAACCTAGGGATAGGATGACAATACTTTACCATTATTTTATAAATTGCACAGCAGTCCACACACATTCTCCAAGTGCAATCCTTCTTTGGAACCAAAATTACCAGAATAGCATAAGGACTTGAGCTCTCTCGCACATACCCTTTAGACCTTAATTCATCCATTTGCCTTTGAAGCTCCTTTGTCTCCTTTGGATTACTTCTATAGGCTGGTCTATTTGGTATGGCAGCCTCTAGAGTGAAGTCTATTTGATGCTCAATCGCTCTTTGAGATGGTAAACCACTTGGCATCTCCTCAAGAAAGACATCAGCAAATTCATGCAAACGTTTAGTAAATGCACTCAGCAAGGAAAGACCAAGTTCAGTAGTGTTCAATTAAGAAAGGATAAGTAACCTGATTCAAGAGCCAAAAGCTCTGATACCAAATGTTAAAGAACCTCCAAGAATAGAACCCATGAACTTTAATCCTTATGAACCCGTGAATCACTAACTTGAAAACCTAAAGAACAACTTGAAATCAAACCCTAGGATCGTCTAATCAGATTGTAAGATGATTAAGAATCAGAACCTAAGGAAAACTAGTCCCTTAAACCCCAATTCTAAGTATGCCATAAGGATAGATCAACTCCTTGATAAGTAAGTTTTGCATTCAAACAAGAACACAAGATACAAGCAATTTTGGCTTGAAAGAAAGTAAAAACTTTAATTAATCATAATCTGAAAAAGGCTTACGAATTTGACATATTTTAAAGACATATCCAAAGTCCTAAGAAGAATAGAACTCTTACTTAACTATTCTAATCTACTATGAACTTCCTTACATGCTTAAGAAACTCTAACTTCTAACAAAATAGGATACTAATAGCTAAACAAAGCCTTCATAAACTTGAATTTTAAGAACATTAAACAAAGCTCATTCTTTATGAATTTCATTTAGGCTGAATTCTGTTGGACTTCCATTATTAGCCCACTCTTGCATATAGCCATTTAAGGACTCTTGAAGCTTCTTGGCCCTTGACCTCATAATTGGACCTTATAGCAAACTTAATGGATCCTTCCTTGATTCTTTCTTGTTGCCCTCGTCATCAACCCCATCCAAATAAACATCTTTAAGCCTTGGCTGATGCATACCAGGGAGCAAAGAATAGTGAAAAAAAGGTGAGATGAGTGGTAAAAGTGAGCGTAATAGGAAACACAAGGTGAGAGAAAATAAGGGAGATGAGAGTGAAAGGAAAATGAATGTGTATGCAAAGCCAAGTGATGTGAGGAAAACACTATCCTTGAGGCAGCCTTTACTTATACTCATGTATAAGGAAGTTTTGATGATTTGTACAATTTTAACAAGGATTTGCCTAGTGTTGTTCTTGAGCTTTTGCAGGAATATGAAGACCTATTTTCTGAAGATGTGCCTAAAGGATTACCACCAATTCAAGGACTTGAACATCAAATTGATTTCATTCTTGGTGCAAGCATACCAAACAGGATAGCATATAGATGTAACCCCAAGGAGATAAAAGAAATCTAAAGGCAAGTTAGTGAGCTTATGGATAAGGGGTACGTAAGAGAAAGCATGAGGCCATGTGCGGTTCTAGTAATTTTAGTGCATAAGAAAGATGGTTCATAGAGGATGTGTATTGCTTGTCGTGCCGTCAATAAAATAATGGTAAAGTATCACTATCCTATACCTAGGCTAGATGACATGTTGGATGAATTGCATGGTCCTTGTGTGTTTTCTAAAGTGGATTTAAAATCTGGATGTCATCAAATAAGAATGTGTGAGGGTGATGAATGGAAACCACTTTCAAAACAAAATGTTAGCTACAATCTAAGGCAGTGTACCTATCGATGCAGTCTAGCACTAATGGCAAGTATCAAGGTCATATTCCTCAGGAAAGTGAAAGCCCAGAGTTACTTGTTTGTTCTTTGTTATATTAACCTAAGATGAATGATGAATAATTTCTAAACTAACTAATAGCAACAAGCTAAGTTTTAAGGGAGATGCAGGAATGAATGGATAAATGAAATAACCAAGACAAGAAAGCAAACCCAAAGGAAACCTAAACTAGTTGGTGATCAAACAAAAGATAAAGGATTGATGAATCCAATTATGCTACCCGTGGACAAATTCTTAACTGAATTCGATTTCTCTCTCTCGATAACCGAATTCCTAAACCTTATAACCTAAAGTTGGAATCTCTTCCTAACGATTGATTCTTATATTAGCATTAAGCTTTAATCTGCCTCTATTAAGCTTTGTTAATTCTTAATCCGGCTAGTTAATTATCCTTATCTCTAAGTGATTATTAACCAGTTCTTGCTATTCAAAATTCCAATTGTCAAATGGACTTCTCAATCACACAAAGCAATCTAAACACCATAATTCACAACGTCTCATAAATAATGCTATCTTATTAATACTGAAAGCAAGAAGAATACAAAACCAACTTAAACAATCCAACAATATAATATTAAGCCAACATAGTAAAGAAATCCCAATGGATTTATTCAGTCTAGCTAAACATGTTCATGTTTAAAACAATCTAGGAAATCAATTACAATGAAAGAATAATGAAAATAAAACATGTACACCCTTTTCTCTCGAATTGGATGAACAGCTCCAAATCTGGATCTACACTTTGATTAATCTCCCAAATTGCCTCTTGAATTGCTCCACTACTGTTTTGCACTCGGAACATTGCTATTCCGGGATTCTTCCTCCCTGCAATTCTTTCTCGCACTCAATACTATGTAGAAACCGAACCAGCCGCCAAGGCTCTATGTCACTCCTTCCCCCCTTTTTTTTTCTAACCCTAAAAAATTCGTTTTCCTTATATATTTTGTTTCAGCACGGCCGGAGTCTAGGCCGTGCTGAAACTGTGGATCTTACCAAGTAGGTTTTCACCATGGTCGTGCCCCTGCCTGTGCTGGCCACCACGGTGGTTGGTCACGGTTAGAGTCCAGGCCGTGATGGTCAGCATGGCCTTGACTCAGGCCATGCTCAATGTGTGCAACGCGGGCTCTTGTCCGATCTTGATGAATTCTTGTCCATTTTCGCACGTATTGATCTATAATTGCTTAAACACCGATGACGGTCCTATAAATGCTCCTGAAATACAAAAGAAGACAAAACACGAGTGATCTGGAATAAAAGCACAATAATTGCTAAGAACATACGCAATAATATGCAAGCAAATATGTGTAAAACTATGCACATCAAATTACCCCACACTTAAGCTATTGCTTGTCCTTAAGCAATTAACAACTCACCTCATAAAACTGTAGTTAGCAATTCCTTACAGTTTATGCCTCTAGTCCACAACAGATAGTATTCGACACATCTCAAAGGATACTCAATCATAAATTAAATTGCAAATCATTAACAGAGAATGGAAATAATATTAATGCATGAATAACTTAAATGACAACTCAATACAAACATCATGAACCAGTGCCTACTGGGATCACTCAAGTCACTCAAAGTGTATATAAGGTGAAGAAAAAATCCCTCAAAGCAAATGCACAAAAACTGCTCACCATAGGCTTGCTCAGAAAGCATATCTTCGCTACTGTGAATAAGTAAATACCAAAATCAAAGGGTCTTTACCATGGATTTTATCTTAGGATTACCTAGGTCAAGGGGAGGGAACGATTCTATTTTTGTTATTGTTGACAGGTTTAGTAAAATGGCACATTTCATTCCATGCCACAAGACAGATGATTCAACTCATATTGCAGGACTGTTCTTCAGAGAAATTATGAGATTGCATGGAGTTCCACTTTTGGAAGACACTTTGGAGCAAGTTGGGAATAAAGCTTCTATTCTTAATAACTTGTCATCCACAAATGGAGGTGGTTAATAGGACTCTCTCACAACTATTAGGGTAATAAATCAAAGAAATTTGAAGAATTAGGAAGAATGTTTGCCACGTGTTGAGTTTGCATACAATAGGAGTATTCATTCTATAATAAATTGTTCACCTTTTGCGGTTATATATGGGTTCAATCCATTAACTCCTATAGATTTACTACCATTACCAATTGATAAGGCTAATTTTAAAGGCAAACAAAAGGTTGATTTTGTTAAAAGCTTACATGAGAGGGTGCGTGCTCAAATAGAGAAAAGAAATCAATAATATAAAAAGCAACACAATAGGAGGAGAAAGAAAATTATATTTGAGCCAGGTGACTAGGTTTGGGTGCATTTGAGGAAGGAAAGATTTCCAAGCTAAAAGAAGTCTAAGTTAATGCCAAGAGGGAATGGGCCATTCTAGGTCCTTGAAAGAATCAATGACAATGCCTACAATTTAGATTTGCCAAGTGAGTATGGCAATGTGAGTGCTTTTCTTAATGTTGCTGATCTTTCTTTATTTGATGTAGGTGATGAAGTTAACAATGATACTGATTCGAAGATGAATCTTTATAAGGAGAGAGGGAATGATGCAACAAAGACAATAACTATAAATGATCCTTTAAGCATTCAAGGAGCCCCAAAGACAAGATCCAAGTCCAAAAGGATGTAAGTAGCTTTGTTGGGCTTCCTTAAAGATATTTGGAGTGTTCAAACACAACAATGCTTAGCCTAAGGTTTAGGATTTCAAAAGGAGACCAAAATCATTAATTTAGTGCAATAACTATTCGTTGAACTCAAGGGTCCAATACAATTCATTTGAAGCCTTTTTAATTAGTTGTCATTTGGGAGTTACAAAATGAGTGCAATCAATGTAAAAACAACCACTTTTAATGAGTTTTAATGAGGATTAAAGGGGAAACATGGGTGTAACACCCGGAATTTTTTTTTTTTTATACATTTAATAGTGAGTTTTTATTTAAGTTAATTTTAGCTTTATTTTTATTCGGTTTAATTGGAATGATTTAAATACAAATTTTGAATGTTCATGTTAGATAAATAAATGAGTTATTTTCCATATCCAATTAGTTTGATTTTTAAGGAGTAATTAAGTAAACTATTTGAGAAATGATTATATTTTGGTTATTCAAAATTTTTCCAAATGCATATTTATATAAGTAAAATTATATATTGAAAATTTTTGGAAGAAATTATAAAGGATGTTTTTATAAAAGAATTTTGGGAAAATTGGTATTATAATTGATTAGTAGTATTAAATTTTAAGTTGGAAATTGATTATTTAATTTAATTGTGTGTTAGGACTAAATTGGAGGATTATTTTGGAATAAGGATTAAAAGTATAATTTTATTTTTATGGGGTTTTAATGAAAATTTGTGAGTTTGGTATTTTCGTAAATAAATATGTCGGTCAGGGGTATTTTTGTAATTGTGTATTTTCAGTAATTCTAATTTGGCCCAAATTAAATAGTTAAGGGCTTAATTGAAAGGCTAAAAAGAAGTTTGGGGGTCAAATTGGATTTCTGCGGGGTGAAATTGTAAGTAATTAAGAAAGTTGAGGGACCAAATTGTAATAAGGAAAAGTTCGGGGGCCTAATGTCGATATTGAAAGGAAAGAAATCGGGGAAGAAGAAAGGAGGAGAGAGAGAGAGAGGAGAGAGTGAGGGGGCGTCGGTGGCGGCCGTCGGGCGTGGGCGGCCGAGCGGGCGGCGTCTGGCCGACGGCAGCAGCTCCGGCGGCGTGAGGCGGCGGATTGCGTGTGGGCGGCTTTGGCCGTTCGGCCGTTTCCGGCCTTCCGGCCGATCTTGGTGGCGATCAACTCCCCTTGGAGAGAGCTTCCTTTTGGCGGCAGCGGCGTCGGTTTTGGTGGCCGGAGGAGAGAGTTCCGGCGAAGTGGAGGCAGCCGCGTTTTTGGGCTTTTCCGGCGAGCTCCGGCGGAGGATGGATGATCGGAGGACGTATCCCGACTCTCCTCAACTCAAGCTTCGCGATGGCACCGGTTTCGTGGCGATCGAGCTTTGTTTGCGAATCGACGGTCGAGATCGTCCGCAAATCTCTCCGGATGATCGGGTGTCAGATCAGAAAATCGGAAGCGGGGATCGTCATCAGCGCGTCGTTGTGAGTCCGATGGTGTGTTCGGATCGTTGATCGGACTCCGGCGGCCGGAGGCGAGTCGACCGAGCGATCGAGCGTCTCGATAATTTTTCTTTGGCCCGTTAATTTTATAAATTCTTGGTTTAATTGTGTCTATTGGATTATATTGAGTATTTGATGATATTGTGAGTCAAAAATAATTGTCTGTCAGTTTCCCTGCCTCGTATTTTATGCTGTGTGGCGGAGTCGGGAAATAGTGAAGTTTGGGGACCCGACTCCCGTTGTTTAAGTTGTTGGATATTTGGAGTGTTTTGTGGTCTGGACCCGTTTTCTTGGGGGTAATGTTCGTGTTGTAGGGGAGGTTCACGGGATTTTTGGTAGAATTTTCCGAGTCGAGATTCTTAGGCCGGTCGGTCCTAGGAGTCTAGACCTAGGATTAATGATGGATTGTCTCGGTATTGATAAATTGTTTTCCGTGACTAGATTGTCGGTTCGTTGGCTCGCTCCCACCGAGGCACCAGGAGGCGAGCTAGGAGGTCGCCAATCCTGTGAGTTAAAGTCATTTAATCTTTGCGCTATTGCTAGTCCGATTTTAATATGCTATTTAGAATTTGTGCTTAATATGATTATTAGTATCATAAAATAAATGATTTCACTTGATTATTAATGTTTGAAATAATATAAATATTATTATTAGTATGTTATAATAAGACAAACGTTATTATTTTTCCCCTCACAAATTGCACGTTGTTTTATCTTAAATCTTTAATCTTTATTTCCGATATGTGTTGGATGAGTTCATCGGATAATGATATTTATTATATGTGATGATTGCGAATTGGGAAATGTGGCTTGTAGAACATGCCTTTGATGGGTTACATCGGGACGCATGCCGGTAATGATCATGGATATAAGATTATTATGGATTTATGCACTGATCGAGCATTGCTCTGGGCCGAGTTCGATTGATTCTGGGAGTTAAGGTCCCCGATCGAGCGATGCTCTCTGGTAGCTTATTTGGAATTCAAGTGTTCAGTTTGGAGGTAAGGACCCTGATCGAGCTTGCTCTCTGGGCGCCAGTCTTATTGGATTAAGAGAGCCAAAATGGCTGTTAGAATTTGGGGTTAGGGTTCTACTGAGCCACTCGTCCCGTAAAAGTAAAAATATATTTTTATTTATTCATTTATTAATTTATTTTGGTATGATTATAATATGGATTGTATTTACGTGCATGGTTGATATTTTGATTCGAATGATTAATATTTTATGTGAAGAAAATAGTATGGTTTGATATACTGATTTGAACAATCTATGTTTTCTGAGAAGAATGCAATAGTTCCCAGATTATTTGATTTTAACTCACTCTCGGTGGCGGTCTCCATTTATTTTCGGATTCGTATTTAGTTCTCCATGACTCTTATTGATAACCCGACTCCTTCATCATCGGGTGATGTATTTGATTTGGTATGTAAATTGGTAAATCTTAGATTCTCCGCAGTAGTAATTAGCAGATGTATCAGTTGTAAATTTTCTGAGCTTCGGGTCTCGCCTAGTTTTTTTTGGTAGTCCGACGTAATTTTGTAAAGTGTAACTATTAAGATAATTTATGGTTTTAATAATATTAATTTGAGATGAGATTTGTTTAAATCAGTGAGTGTCAGGTTTACTGCGGGTTTCGGTGGCCTTAAGCCTACCCATTCCCTAGTGCCGGTCACGGGCCCACGGGTGGGGTCGTGACAATGGGAGAGCTCAAAATACATCCATTTAGGGTCCTTTATCTTGTTTTGGCTATAAATATCAAAGCCAAATTTATTTGTAAACAATCAATTGATGAATGATAATCTTTATTTGCTCTCTGTGAGTGTTTTTGCTTAACTTCTTGCAAGACTTTAAACTTATCAAACTATTTTTTAGTTTGTGGCGTTCTTTAACCAAAAACCTATGTTTGATTCTTAATTTATTAAATCATACTTGGTTTTTGGCGTTTGGAGTTGAATTCAAGTGCTAGTTTCATTGTTGGAACAAGTCTTTCTTAAGTTCACTTGGGGAGATCCTTGGGTTTTAGAATCATCTTGATTGGATGGTATGTTCTTGCATTCCATATGTATCATAACTCATTAGTTATTGGGGTGTATGGTTGCTAAGACGATGACTTCCTATTACGAACAAAATGAGAATATAGGTAGGATTTTAGATCTGATAAGGAAAGAAATCATAAGTTTTTTGTTCTCTTCCGTATGGCTAAGCGTAAGGATGAAATAGAATTGTTATAAACACAATGGTAGATAAAGAGTAAAATAGAAAGAAATGACGTTAATAATAAGTCTATGTTCGCTAGCACTAGTCTTGATAAGTCTCTAGAGTTCTTGAAGGAATCCATAACTTGATTTTCTGCAAGGTAGAAAACTAAAATAATATGCTCACTAGTCCTAAGTATTTGGTTGCAAGCGGTTTTTTTAATGTGAAAGCCCTCATTCCATAAGAAGAAGAACTAGAAGTTAAACATGAATAAATAAATAAATCAAAATGAAGAAGCAAAAGTCAAATCAAGAACCATAGAGGAGTTGACTATTCAACATGATTTGAACCTTGACAACTTTTAATAAGACCCAACATGGGAATTGGAATTAGAATGCCAAGAAAGCCAAATATGATCGTTGATGAACCTTGACCTGTAGATAACTTGTATCTCGAACCTTGGTATAAGAATAATGGTTGATGCCACACTCAAGAAAGGTAGAAAGTGAGTGGTAAGTCTTTGTTTCAACGCCACAAGAAACAAGTTCTTGATAAGTTTGAAGTTCTTCCAAAGAACCAAGCAAGAACAAACCTTACAATATTGTTTAAACTCAAAATAATCATTCATTCATTCATTAACCTTGAATAATACAGGTACAATTAGTTTATATAGAGAAATAAATAAATATAATTCCTAAATAGCATAAAGGAAATAAACTAATAAGGAATCTTTACTAAAAACGATTTGACTATTTTTCTAAATAAGGAAATATGTGGCTGCCCATGTAGCTTCCTCTTTAGAAGAGTAGCGCATATTAGGTTTAGCACACACATTCGTCCCCCCTGGTAGCAGTAGTGTATAGCCTCGTTGGAGCATAAACTTTCCGGCCTTTATCTGGTGTCTTCCAGTGAGTTTCTGGCAAAAGCTTTTGCATTTTCGGACTCCCTGCAACTCAAGCTTCACGTAGACGCTTTCGGATTCAAAATCTGACACCGTTGGTAGTACCGGCATTCGGACCTTGGTGTTTTCCGGATGCCCAGGATTTCAGATTTTTAGCTTGGTATAATTTTTTTTGGATCTTAAAAATTATTTTATAATTTAAAAAAATATTGTTGCTATTAATTATCAATTATAAATAATTTAACTTAATCACATTTAATTAATTATGACTTAAATATAAATATTATAAATTAATTGGTATGATTAATGATTGTTCTATTTTGTGGTAGATGTGATTGTGTTTGATTAGTTCAAATACTAGAAAATTTTTATATAGGTTGGTTGTGAAATAAATATTAATGACAGACTATCTAAAATTAATTATGATCTGTGGTGTGTTGCAGAGTCAGAAAAAATAATGCAGTTTTGGTGGCCCGATTTCCAGTTAATTAATTGTGAAATGTTTGAAGTGTTTCTAGCAGTTTTTGGACCCGTTATACGGGAGTAAACATCCATATTTTAGATGAGGTTCTGCCGAATTTTTGATAGAATTTCCGAGTCTGAATTTTCTTGGGCAGTCTAATCTAGGAGTCTAGATCTAGGAAAAATTAAGAATATCTTATTAACTGAGTATTTTCGTGAATAGATAATCTGTTTGTCCAGTCAGCTTCACCCGAGGTGTAGGAGTAGACCGTAGAGCATGGCAGAACTGTGGGTTAAAGTCATATAATCAATTGTACTTTTGTCATGTCTAAATTAGATACTACATTAATTGATTAATAATTGTTATAATTGTTATTATTGTTATTATTAGTAATTTTATCTGACTAATAATTATTTTGGGTATTATTAGCATTATTATTCGTAAATTTATTTTTGATATTATCAATATTATTAATATTATTATTATTATTATTTTGCTATCATATTTATTATTATTTTATTATTATTATTACACATAAATTGCATGTTGCTACACTCGAGGCTATTCAACTTTAATTCTTAATTTGTTATGTTTGCTTACGATTTATACTATTTATAATTATTATTGATGCTATGATTGTAATTTTGGGATGAGGCGGCAGTAGAACATGCCACCTGATAGGTTACATCAGGACTGCGTGTGCACCGGTATTAATCAGAGACAGGTAGTAAAAGGTTATTTTTGGGATTTGCCCTAGTCGAGTACAACTCTCTAGGCTGTGAAAATTTGATTGCTGGAGGAAGTTTGATGCGATGCTTATGCAACTACAACTAAGGCAGTGAACCTATCAATGCAGCCCAGTATAATGACAAGAATTAAGAATATCATATCCCTCGGGAAAGTGAAATCCTAGAGTTACTATTTCGTTCCTTATTATCTAGCCTAAAACTAATAATAGAGGTTTCTAGATTTACTAATGACTAAAAACTAAATTCTAAGTGTAATGCGAGAATAAATGAGCAAAGAGAATAATCAAGACAAGAAAGCAAACCCAAAGGGGACCTAGACTAGTTGGCATTCAAACAAAGGATAACAGATTAATGAGTCCGATTATGCTACCCGTGGACGGATTCTAAACTAAATTCGGTTTCCCTCTCGAGACAACCAAATTCCTAAACTAAGAACCAAAAGTTGGAATCTCTTCCTAACGATTGATTATTAAGTTAGCCTTAACCTTTAACCCACCTCTATTAGACTTTGTTAATTCTTAATCCGACAAATTAATTAATGTTACCACTAAGTGAAAATTAACCTGGTCTTGCAATTAAATTTTCCAACTCAATTAGAATTTCTCAATTGCTAAAAGAATTCTATGAATAGTAATTAATACAATCAATGTAACAAAAACTAGATTTATATTATTAATTACAAAAAGAATACAAGAAAGAAAACTCAAACAATCTTAACAATTCAATACAAGGCCAACATCGCAAGGAACTCCAATGGGTCCAACCAATCTAGCTACACATGTTCATGTCTAAAACAAATAGGAATTCAATTACAATGCAAGAACAAAGAACTTGAAACATATACACCATTTTCCTAGAATTGGATGATTTTAACTCACTCTCGAGACTAACAGTCTCATTTTTACTGTTTTTCATATTCGTGACTGTTAGTCCTCTCGCGACTCTTATTCAGTAACCCGACTCCTTCATCATCGGGTGATGTATTTGATTTGGTATGTAAATTGGTAAATCTTAGATTCTCCGCAGTAGTAATAGTAGATGTATCAGTTGTAAATTTTCTGAGTTTCAGGTCTCACCTAGTTTTTTTTCTGGCAGACCGAAGTATTTATGTAGAATGTAGCTGTTAAGATAAATTGTGGCTTTAATAATATTAATTTGAGATGAGATTTGTTTAAATCAGTGAGTGTCAGGCTTACTACGGGTTTCGGTGGCCTTAAGCCTACCCATTCCCTAGTGCCGGTCACGGGCCCACGGGTGGGGTCGTGACATCTGCGAGGTTGTTTTCTCATTTTAAAAAATTTACTCATTTTACGAGGTTCTTTTCTTAAACTCGCAATTACACTACTTTTATGGAGTTTTTTCGTATGCGATAAATATACATGTTTTACGAGGTTATTTTCTTATATTGATAAATATACCACTATTACAGGGTCATATTCTCATATTAAATTATTACCACTATATGGGGTTCTTTTCTCAAATTCATAAATATACTCATTTTACGGGGTTATTTTCTTATATAGACAAATATACTCCTTTTACGGGGTTGTTTTCTCATATTATAAAATTAACCCATTTAAGGCATTGTTTTCTCATACTCACAAATATATCAAAGTTACGTGGTTATTTTCTCCGATTGATAAATATCTCCGTATTACAGGGCTGTCTTCTCATATTTATAAATATACCTCTCTTACAGAATTGTTTTCTCATATTAAATAATTTACTCCTTCTACGAGGCTGCTTTCTTAGACTCACAATTACACAACTTTTTAGGGAGTTATTTTCTTAGATTCATAAATATACATGTTTTACAGGGTTATTTTCTTATATTGATAAATAAACCACTTTGACGGGGTCGTTTTCTCATATTAAATTATTACCACTATTATGGGGTCCTTTTCTAAAATTCATAAATATACATGTTTTATGGGGTTATTTTCATAAATCGACAAATATACCCCTTTTACGGGGTTGTTTTCTCATATTATAAACATTAACCCATTTAAGGGGTTATTTTCTCATACTCATAAATGTACTAAAATTACGGGGTTATTTTCTCCGATTGATAAATATCCCCGTATTACGGGGTTATTTTCTCATATTAAATAATTTACCCCTTATATGAGATTGTTTTCTCAGACTCGCAATTACACTAATTTTACGGGGTTGTTTTCTCAGATTTATAAATATAAGCGTTTTATTGGGTTATATTTTTATATTGATATATACCACTTTTATGGGGTCGTTTTATCATATTAAATTATTACCACTATTATGGGGTTGTTTTCTCAAATTCATAAATATACACGTTTTACGGGGTTATTTTCTTATATAAAAAATGTACCCCTTTTACGGGGTTATTTTCTCATATTATAAAATTGATCGATTTAAGGTGTTGTTTTCTCATACTCACCAAAATTCCATAATTATGGGGTTATTTCCTTAAATTCATAAATATCCCCGTATTACGATGTTATTTTCACATTTTAGAAAAACTTGCCCCTTCTACGAGGATGTTTTCTCATACTAAAAAATTTACCCATTTTACGATATTATTTTTGCATTCTAGCAATTACACTACTTTTACGTGGTTGTTTTGTCATGTCGAAGAATATACACGTTTTACGTGGTTATTTTCTTATATTAATAAGTATACCACTTTTACGGGGTCGTTTTCTCATATTAAATTATTACCACCATTATGGGGTTGTTTTGTCAAATTCATAAATATACACGTTTACGAAGTTATTTTCTTATATCAACAAATATACCACTTTAACGGGATTGTTTTCTCATATTCTAAAATTAACTCATTTGAGTGGTTATTTTCTCTGATTGATAAATATCCCTGTATTACAGGGTTGTTTTATAATATTTATAAATATACCTTCCTTTTATTGGGTTGTTATCTTATATGATAAAATTAACCATTTAAGGGGTAGTTTTCTCATACTTACAAATATACCAAAATTATGAGGTTATTTTCTTCAATTGATAAATATATCCATATTACAGGGTTGTTTTCTTATATTAAATTTTTTTCCTTTATACGAGGTTGTTTTCTCATATTGATAAATATACACATTTTACGGGGTTATTTTCTTATATTGATAAATATACCACTTTTACTGGGCCATTCTCTCATATTAAATTATTAGCACTATTATCGGGTTGTTTACTCAAATTCATAAATATACACATTATACGAGTTATTTTCTTATATCGACAAATATACCCATTTTATAGGATTATTTTCTAACATTATAAAATTAACCCATTTAAAGGGTTATTTTCTCATACTCACAAATATACTAAAATTACGGGGTTATTTTCTACGATTGATAAATATCCCCGTATTACGGGGTTGTTTTCTCATATTAAAAAATTTACCCCTTCTATGAGGTTGTTTTCTCAGACTCCCAATTACACTACTTTTACGGGGTTGTTGTCTCAAATTCATAAATATACACGTTTTATAGGGTTATTTTCTTATATTAATAAATACGCCACTTTTACGGGGTCTTTTTCTCATATTATATTATTAGCAATATTATGTGGTTATTTTCTCAAATTCATAAATATACACGTTTTACGAAGTTATTTTCTTATATTGACAAATATACTCCTTTTACGGGATTACTTTCTCATATTATAAAATTAACCCATTTAAGAGGTTGTTCTTCCATACTCACAAATATACTAAAATTACAGGGTTATTTTCTCCGATTGATAAATATCCATGTGTTACGGGTTGTTTTCTCATGTCAAAAAATTTACTGCCTCTATGAGGCTGTTTTCTCAGACTCGCAATTACATTACTTTTACGGTGTTGTTATCTCAGATTCATAAATATACACGTTTTACGGGGTTACTTTCTTATATTGATAAATATACCAACTATACGGGGTCGTTTTCACATATTAAATTATTAGCACTATTATGGGGTTGTTTTTTCAAATTCATAAATATATACGTTTTACGGCTTTATTTTCTTATATCGATAAATATACCCCTATTACGGGGTTGTTTTCTCATATTATAAAATTAACCCATTTAAGGGGTTGTTTTCCCATACTCACAAATATACCAAAATGACGAGGTTATTTTTCCCGATTGATAAATATCCACGTATTACGAGGTTCTTTTCTCATATTAAGAAATTTACCCCTTCTACGGGGCTGTTTTCTCGGACTCACAATTACAATACTTCTACGGGGTTGCTTTCTCAGATTCATAAATATACACGTTTTACGGGGTTATTTTCTTATATTGATAAATATACCAACTTTACGGGGTCATTTTCTCATATTAAATTATTAGCACTATTATGGGGTTGTTCTCTCAAATTCATAAATATACACTTTTTACGGGGTTATTTACTTATATCGACAAATATAGCCCTTTTACCGGGTTGTTTTCTGAGATTATAAAATTAACCCGTTTAAAGGGCTGTTTTCTCATACTCTCACATACACCAAAATTACGGGGTTATTTTCTCCTATTGATAAATATACCCATATTACGGTGTTGTTTTCTTATATTAAAGAACTTACTCGTTCTACAAGGCCGTTTTCTCAGACTCACAATTACACTACTTTTACGGGATTGTTTTCACATATTCATAAATGTATTACGTGGTTATTTTCTTATATTGATAAATATACTACTTTTATGTGGTCATTTTCTCATATTAAATTATTAGCACTGTTATGGGGTTGTTTTTTTAAATTCATGAATATACACATTTTACGGGGTTATTTTTTTATATCGACAAATATACCCCTCTTACGGGATTGTTTTCTTATACTCTAAAATTAACCCATTTAAGGGGTTGTTTTCCCATACTCACCAACATAATAAATTACGGGGTTATTTTCTCCGATTGATAAATATCCCCGTATTACGGGGTTTGTTTTCTCAGATTCATAAATATATACATTTTACGGGGTTATTTTTTTGTATTGATAAATATACCACTTTTACGGGACTTTTTTCTCATATTATAAAATTAACCCATTTAAGGGGCTATTTTCTCATACTCACAAATATGCCAAAATTACATGGTTATTTTCTTCGATTTATAAATATACCCGTACTACGAGGTTGTTTTCTCATATTGAAGAATTTACGCCTTTACGAGGCTGTTTTCTCAGACTCGCAATTACACTACTTTTACGGGGTTATTTTCTCATATTCATAAATATACACGCTCTATGGGTTGTTTTCTCATATTCATAAATATACACATTTTACGGGGTTATTTTCTTGTATTGATAAATATACCACTTTACGAAGTCATTTTCTCATATTAAATTATTAGCACTATTATGGGATTGTTTTTTCACATTCATGAATATACACGTGTTACGGGGTTATTTTCTTATATTGACAAATATACCCCTCTTACGGGGATGTTTTCTCATATTCTAAAATTAACCCATTTAAGGGGCTGTTTTCCCATACTCACCAACATAATAAATTATGGGGTTATTTTCTCTGATTGATAAATATCCCCATATTACGGGGTTATTTTTCCCGATTGTTAAATATCGCCGTATTACGGGGTTTGTTTTCTCATATTCATAAGTATACATGTTTTTGGGGTTATTTTCTTATATTGATAAATATACCACTTTTACCGGATTTTCTTCTCATATTATAAAATTAACCCATTTAAGGGATTGTTTTCTCATACTCACAAATATGCAAAAATTATGAGGTTATTTTCTCCAATTGATGAATATCCCCGTATTACGGGGTTGTTCTCTCATATTAAAAATTTTACCACTTCTACGAGGCTGTTTTCTCAGACTCCCAATTACACTACTTTTACGGGGTTGTTTTCTCAGATTCATAAATATACACATTTTATAGGGTTATTTTCTTATTTTGATAAATATACCAACTATACGGGGTCGTTTTCTCATATTAATTTATTAGCGTTATTATAGGGTTGTTTTCTCAAATTCATAAATATACATATTTTATGGGGTTATTTTCTTATATCGACAAATATACCCCTATTACGGGGTTGTTTTCTCATGTTATAAAATTAACCCCTTTAAGGGGTTGTTTTCCCATACTCACAAATATACCAAAATTACGGGGTTATTTTCTCCTATTGATGAATATCCCCGCATTACGGGGTTGTTTTCTCATATTAAAAAATTTACCCTTTCTACGAGGCTGTTTTCTCACACTCCCAATTACACTACTCTACGGGGTTGTTTTTTTAGATTCATAAATATACACGTTTTACGAGATTATTTTTATATTGATAAATATACCACTTTTACGGGGTTGTTTTCTCATATTAAATTATTAGCACTATTATTTAGTTGTTTTTTCAAATTCATAAATATACATATTCTACGGGGTTATTTCCTTATATCGACAAATATACCCCTTTTACGGGGTTATTTTCTCATACTCTAAAATTAACTCATTTAAGGTGTTGTTCTCCTATACTCACCAACCTACTAAAATTACAGGGTTATTTTCTCTGATTGATAATATCCCTCGGATTACGGGGTTATCTTTCCCGATTGATAAATATCCAAGTATTACGGGGTTGTTTTCTCATATTAAAAGATTCACCCCTTCTACGAGGCTGTTTTCTCATACTTGCAATTACACTACTTCTACCGGGTTGTTTCCTCATATTCATAAATATACACGTTTACGGGGTTATTTTCATATATTGATAAATATACCACTTTTACGCGGTCGATTTCTCAAATTATATTATTAGCACTACTATGGGGTTGTTTTGTCAAATTCATAAATTTACTTGTTCTATGGGGTTATTTCCTTATATCGACAAATATACCCCTTTTACGGGGTTTGTAACACCCGGAATTTTTTTTATATATTTAATAATGAGTTTTTATTTAAGTTAATTTTAGCTTTATTTTTATTGGGTTTGATTTGAAATGATTTAATGAAAAAATTTAATATTAATCAAATAAATGAGTTATTTTCTATACCCAATTAGTTTGAAATTTTAAGAAATTATTCAAGTAAATTATTTGAGAAATGATTATATTTTGGTTATTCAAAATTTTTCCAAATGCATATTTATATAAGTAAAATTATATATTGAAAAATTATGGTAGAATTGTAAAGGATGTGTTTATAAAAGAATTTTGGGAAAATTGATTATTTAATTTAATTGTGTGTTAGGACTAAATTGGAAATTTATTTTGAAATAAGGATTGAAAGTATAATGTTATTTTTTATGGGGTTTTAATGGAAATTTGTGAGCTTGGTATTTTTGTAAATAAATATGCTCGTGGGTATTTTTGTAATTGTGTATTTTCAATAATTCGGATTTGGCCCAAATTAAATAGTTAAGGGCTTAATTGAAAGGCTAAAAAGAAGTTTGGGGGTCAAATTGGAATTCTGCAGGATGAAATTGTAAGTAATTAAGAAAGTTGAGGGACCAAATTGTAATAAGGAAAAGTTCAAGGGTCAAATGTCGATATTGAAGGGAAAGAAATCGGGGAAGAAGAAAGGAGGAGAGAGAGAGAGAGTGCGGCCGGGGAAGAAAGTGAGGGGCAGGCGTCAGTGGCGGCCGGCGGCAGCAGCGGAAGAGCGTGAAGGCTGGCGTTGTTGGCGGCCAAGTTGGGTGGCGATCGGCTCCTCTCGGCGAGGGCTCTCTTCCGGCGGTGGCGGCGCTCGGGGTGGCCGGAGTTGCAAGATCCGGCAAAGTGAAACTTAGAGTGGCGGTAGGCGTTTTTGGGTTTTTCCGGCGATATCCGGCGAAGGATGGATGATCGGAGGACGTATCCCGACTCTCCTCAGCTCAAGCTTCGCATTGGCACCGGTTTTGTGGCGATCGGGCTTCGTTTGTAAATCGACGGTCGAGATCATCCGTAAATCTCTCCGGATGATCGGGTGTCAGATCGGAAAATCGGAAGCGGGGATCGTCATCAGCGCGTCGTTGTGAGTCCGATGGTGTGTTCGGATCGTCGATCGGACTCCGAGTCGGCCGGCGATCGAGCGTCTCGGTAATTATCTTTGGCCCGTTAATTTTAGAAATTCTTGGTTTAATTGTGTCTATTGGATTATATTGTGTATTTGATGATATTGTGAGTCAAATATAATTGTCTGTCAGCTGCCTACCTTGTGTTTTGTGCTGTGTGGCGGAGTCGGGAAATAGTGAAGTTTGGGGACCCGACTCCCGTTGTTTAAATTGTTGGATATTTGGAGTGTTTTTCTGGCAGGTCCTGGACCCGTTTTTACGGGGGGTAATGTTCGTGTTGTAGGGGAGGTTCTGCTGGATTTTCGGTAGAATTCTCCCGAGTCGAGATTCTTAGACAGTCAGTCCTAGGAGTCTAGACCTAGGATTAATGATCGATTGTTTCATCGTTTTGATAAATTGTTTTCCGTGACTAGATTGTCAGTTCATTCGGCTCGCTCCTACCGAGGCACCGGAGCAGAGCTAGGAGGTCGCCAATCCTGTGAGTTAAAGTCATTTAATCATTGCGCTATTGCTCCTACCGAGGAGTCAATAATAGTCGAGATTCTTAGACAGTCAGTCCTAGGAGTCTAGACCTAGGATTAATGATCGATTGTTTCATCGTTTTGATAAATTGTTTTCCGTGACTAGATTGTCAGTTCATTCGGCTCGCTCCTACCGAGGCACCGGAGCAGAGCTAGGAGGTCGCCAATCCTGTGATTATGGACATAAGATTATTATGGATTTGTTTGCCCTGATCGAGCATTGCTCTCTGGGCTGAGTTCAATTGACTGCCGGAGGTAAGGTCCCTGGTCGAGCATTGCTCTCGGGGCACCGGCTTATTTGGATACTTAAGTGACCAGACTGGAGGTAAGGTCTCTGGTCTAGCATTGCTCTCGGGGCGCCAGTCTTATTGGATTAAGAGAGCCGAATGGCTACTAGATTTCTTATTTGGATACTTAAGTGACCAGACTGGAGGTAAGGTCCTGGTCGAGCATTGCTCTCGGGCGTCTTATTGGATTAAAAGAGCCGAATGGCTACTAGATTTTGGGGTTTAGGGTTCTACCGAGCCACTCGTCCCGTAAAAGTAAATATATATTTTTATTTATTTATTTATTATGGTATTTGATTATAATGTGATTTGTATTTACGTGCATGGTTTGATATCGATTTGAATAATCTATATTTTCCGAGAAGAATGCAATAGTCCCTAGATTATTTGATTTTAACTCACTCTAGACTCAGCCTCTATTTACCGCTTTTCGATTCGTGATCGTTAGTCCTCTCGCGACTCTTATTCAAGAATCCGACTCCTTCATCATCGGGTGATGTATTTGATTTGGTATGTAAATTGGTAAATCTTAGATTCTCCGCAGTAGTAATAGTAAATGTATCAGTTGTAAATTTTCTGAGCTTCGGGTCTCGCCTAGTTTTTTTGGTAGACCGAAGTAATTTTGTAAAGTGTAACTATTAAGATAAATTGTGGCTTTAATAATATTAATTTGAGATGAGATTTGTTTAAATCAGTGAGTGTCAGGCTTACTACGGGTTTCGGTGGCCTTAAGCCTACCCATTCCCTAGTGCCGGTCACGGGCCCACGGGTGGGGTCGTGACAGGGTTGTTTTCTCATACTCTAAAATTAACTCATTTAAGGTGTTGTTCTCCCATACTCACCATTATACCAAAATTACAGGGTTATTTTCTCCGATTGATAATATCCCTGGATTACGGGGTTATTTTTCCCGATTGATAAATGTCCAAGTATTACGGGGTTGTTTTCTCATATTAAAAAATTTACCCCTTCTACGAGGCTATTTTCTCAGACTCGCAATTACACTACTTCTACGGGGTTATTTTCTCATATTCATAAATATACACATTTTACGAGGTTATCTGCTTATATTGATAATGTAATACTCAAAATTTTTCCTTTAATAAAGATAATGTTAGTAATGATTAATAAATGAGTTTTTATTTAAATTAATTTTATTTTATTTAGGTTGGTGAGGTGGCACGTAAGTTGGACTTGCCGCCAAATAATTCCTCGCGGGTCAATCCAGTATTTTGTAAGTCTGTGTTGAAATCTATTTTCAATCCTTTGCCCGTGTTGGACCCTCTATGTATGGAAGGAAATGAAGATTCGATTTCCGAGGAGCAGTAAGTCAGGATCACGGATTCTCAGGTTCGCCAGTTTTGCTTAAGGATTTTGTCGATGGGTCTTGTGGTTGAATTTATTTCTGTCGGAGAGAGTTCCTATTCTCTTTAGTTTCAATCTTAGTGTGAGCCCCTTTTTCTTTTAAAAGTCGAGGACAAATTTTTCTTAGGGGGCGGGGAGGAGAATGTAATACTCAAAATTTTTCCTTTAATAAAGATAATATTAATAATAATTAATAAATAAGTTCTTATTTAAATTAATTTAATTTAATTTTTATTTGGTTTAATTGGAATGATTTAAATGCAATTTTAAATTTTAATGCTAGACAAATAAATGAGTTATTTTCTATATCCAATTAGTTTGATTTTTAAGAAATTAATTTAGTAAATTATTTGAAAAATAAATTATATTTTTGGTTATTCAAAATTTTCCCCCAAATGAATATATTTAGTTAAATTCTATATTTGAGAGTTATGAAAGAAATTGTAAAGGATATTTTATAAAAGAATTATTGGGGAAAGGGTATTTTAATTAGACAATGGTATTAAATTTTAATTGGAAAATATTTAGCAAATTGATTAATTAAATTAATTGTTGTTAGGAATAAATTAAAAATTTATTTTGGAATAAGGATTAAAAGTAAAATTTTATTAATATGGGGTTTTAATGAAAATTTGTATGTTTGGTATTTTTGTAATTAAATATGTCGGCAAGGGCTTTTTGGTAATTTTACATTTAAAAGCAAGGGTAAATATGTAATTGTGTATTTTCAATAATTCTAATTTGGCCCAAATTAAATAGTTAGGGGCTTAATTGAAAAGCTAAAGAAAAGTTTAGGGGTTAATTGGAATTTTTGCAGGATGAAATTGATAGTAATTAAAAAGTTGAGGGACCAAATGGTAAAAAAAGAAAAGTTGAGGGACCTAATGTCGATATTGATCGAAGGAAAAGAAAACAAGAAAAGGAGTAAGAAGGGGGATTTCGGGAAGGAAGCTTCCGTCGGCTTCCCTGGCAGCCGAGGATTTCATCCGTCTGAGGCACGGCGGAGCGGGCCGGAAGTGCAGCGGAGGCCGGCGAGCTCGGTGGAGGAGGCGGCAGTAGCTCCGGTGGTGTCAGGTGGCAGAGAGTATGCGGAAGGGGGCAGCAGCTTCTTGCCGTCGTTGTGGTCGTCTCTGGCAGCCATTTTGGGTGGTTCTGGTCTCAAATGACTAAAGAAGCAAGCTTTCTTCCTTGCCCACCATCTCCCCTTGAGGTTGCCGGAATTAGAAGATCCAGTGAAGTGAAAAGTTAGGGGTGGTCGGCATTTTCCGGTGAGCTCCGGCGTGCTATGGATGATCGGAGGACGTATCCGGACTCTCCTCAGCTCAAGCTTCGCAATGGCACCGATTTCGTGGCGATCGGACTCCGTTTGCAAATTGATCCCTCCAGATGATCGGGGGTCGGATCGGAAAATCGAAAGTGGGGATCGTCATCAGCGCGTCCTTTCGAGTCCGTTGGTGTGTTCAGATTTTCAATTGGACTCCGGCGGCTGGAGGCTAGTCGACCGAGCGATCAAGCGTCTTGGTAATTTTCTCTGGCCCGTAGATTTTGGAATTCTCTGGTTTATTATATGCTTATTGATTTGTGTTGAGTATTAGATACTATTTATGTGTTAAAATAATTGGTTGTCGGACTTCCTGCTATAGTCGTTATTTGTGTTGTGTAGGGGAGTCGGGAAAAATAGTGAAGTCTTGGGGACCCAACTCCCGTTGTATTAAATTGTTGATTATTTGAAGTGTTTTCTGGCAGGTCATGGACCCGTTTTACGGGGGGTAAACGTCTGTATTGTAGGGGAGGTTCTGCCGAATTTTTGGTAGAATGTACCTGAGTTGAGATTCTTAGACAGTCAGTCCTAGGGATCTAGACCTAGGGTTAATTGTCAATTGATAAATTGTTTTTCGTGATTAGATAAATCCGTCAGTTCGGCTCGCTCCAACCGAGGCATCGGAGCAGAGCTAGGAGGTCATCAAAGCAGTGAGTTAAAGTCAAATATCGGTTATGCACGTGTCATGAATAATTTTTGAATAGCTACTGTGATTATTTGATTGCAAGTTTAAATTATTCATGTATATCATGATTTTTTATTACTATTGATATATATATATATATCAATTCCTTTATCATTGATTTTATTATTGCATGATGATACAGGATGGGACGACAGTAGAACAAATTAGTTTGATGAGTGTACCGGTGTAAATCCGAGAGTGATGGAAAAAGGGTAAATGGGTAAATATAAAAAGGAAAGTTTAGGACTTGCCCTGGTCGAGCATCACTCTCTGGGCTTAGTAGAGTGTGTTTGCCGAAGTAAAGGTCCCTGGTCGAGCATTGCTCTCTGGGCGCCGGCTTATTTGGAAACCTAAGTGACCAGACTAGAGGTAAGGTCCCTGGTCGAGCTTCGCTCTCCTCATTGGAGTAAGAGAGCTGAAGAGCTGAAGCTGATAGTGAACATTAAGTGACCGGACTGGAGTTAAGGACCCTGGTCAAGCTTTGCTCTCTAGGCGCCAATTCTGTTGGAATGAGATTAGTCGAGATGTTAGTGTTGGGATTAGGGTTCTACTGAAGTACTCCGCCCCGTAGTGTGTAAAAATTATTTTATTTAAGCATGGCATGACACGTATATTTTTACATGACTTAATGTTTATTTCAAATTAAATAAATGTATTATTGAAGTATATGCAACTGTTTTTGGATATATGATTTTAACTCACTCTAGACCGGTCTCAATTTTACTGTTTTTCATATTTGAGTTTGTTAGACTTCCCGTGGCTCTTATCAAGCAACCCGACTCCTTCATCATCGGGTGACGTGTTTGATTTGGTTTTTCTGACTTGTAAAAAATTTAGATTCTGCGCAGTAGAAATAGTAGATATATCAGTTGTAAACTTTTTGTAGTTTCGGGTCTCACCTAATCCTTCTGGCAGACCGAATTAAATATGTAAAATTTAACAGTAAGATTAATTGTGGCATCAGTAAAATGAGATGAGATTTAATTGAGTTTGTGAGTGTCAGGCCTACTACAGGATTTGGTGGCCTTACGCCTACCCATTCCCTAGTGTCGGTCACGGGCCCACAGATGGGGTCGTGACATATAAATATAGCACATTTATGGGATCATTTTCTAAAATTAAATTATTAGCACTATTATAGCATTTTTTTCTCAAATTCATAAATTTACAAGATTTACGGGGTTATTTCTTATATCGACAAATATACCCCTTTTATGGGGTTATTTTCTCATATTATAAAATTAACCCATTTAAGGAGTTGTTTTCTCAAACTCACAAATATACCAAAATTACGGGGTTATTTTCTCCGATTGATAAATATCACCGTATTACAGGTTTGTTTTCTCATATTAATAAATTTACCCCTTCTACGAGGCTGTTTTCTCAGACTTGCAATTACACTACTTTTACGGGGTTGTTTTCTTAGTTTCATAAATATGCATGTTTTACGAGGTTATATTCTTATATTGATAAATATACCACGTTTACCGAGTCGTTTTCTCATATTAAATTATTAGCAATATTATGGTGTTGTTCTCTCAAATTCATAAAAATACACGTTTTACAGGGTCATTTACTTATATCGACGAATATACCCCATTTACGGGTTTGTTTTCTCATATTAAAAAATTAAACCATTTAATGGGCTATTTTCTCATACTAAAAAATATTTCAAAATTACGGGGTTATTTTCTACGATCGATAAATAATACCCGTATTACGGTGTTATTTTATAACATTAAAGAACATACCCTTCTACAAGGCTGTTTTTTCAAACTCGCAATTGCACTACTTTTACGGGGTTATTTTTTTATATTAATAAATATACACGTTTTACATTGTCATTTTCTCATATTAAATTATTAGCACTATTATGGGGTTGTTTTTTCAAATTAATGAATATACACTTTTATGGGGTTATTTTCTTATATCGACAAATATACCCCTTTTACACGATTATTTTCTCATATTATAAAATTAACCCATTTAAGGAATTGTTTTCTCATACTCATAAATATACCAAAATTACGGAGTTATTTTCTCCGATTTATAAATATCCTTGTATTACGGGGTTGTTTTCTCATATCAAAAAATTTACCCCTTTCTACGAGGACTGTTTTCTCAGATTCGCAATTACACTACTTTTACGTGGTTGTTTTCTCATATTATAAAATTAACCCATTTAAGGGGTCGTTTTCTCATACTCACAAATATACCAAAATTACGAAGCTATTTTCTCCGATTGATAAATATCCCCGTTTTATGGGGTTGTATTCTCATAGTAAAAAATTTACCCCTTCTACGAGGCTGTTTTCTCAAGCTCGCAATTACAATACTTTTACGGGTTTGTTTTCTTAGATACATAAATATACATATTTTACGCGGTCATTTTCTTATATTGATAAATATACCACTTTTACGGGGTCGTTTTCTCAAATTAAATTATTAGAACTATTTTGGGGTTGTTTTTTCGAATTCATAAATTTACACGTTCTACGGGGTTCTTTCTTATATCGACAAATATACCCCATTTATGGAGTTATTTTCTCATATTATAAAATTAACCCATTTAAGGGGTTGTTTTCTCATGCTAAAAAATATACAAATATTACAGGTTATTTTCACCGATTGATAAATATCCCCGTATAACAGGGTTGTTTTTCTCATATTAAAAACATTTACCCTTCTGCGAGGCTCTTTTCTGAAACTTGCAAATACACTACTTTTATGGGGATGTTTTCTCAAGTTCATAAATATACACGTTTTACGGGATTATTTTCTTATATTGATAAATATACCACTTTTACGGGATCGTTTTCTCTTATTAAATTATTAGCATTATTATGGGGTTGTTTTCTCAAACTCATAAATATACACGTTTTACGGTTTTATTTTCTTATATCGACGAATATACCCCTTTTGCGGGATTGTTTTCTCATATTATAAAATTAACCCATTTAAAGTTTATTTCTCCATACTAAACAATATACCAAAATTACGGGGTTATTTTCTCCGATTGATAAATATCCCCGTATCACGGGGTTATTTTCTAATATTTCTACATATACCCCTATTACAGGGTTGTTTTCTCATATTAAAAAATTTACCCCTTCTACGAAGCTGTTTCTCAGACTAGTAATTACACTACTTTTACAGGGTTATTTTTACAGATTCATAAATATACACATTTTACATGGTTATTTTATTATATTCATAAATATACCACTTTTACGGGGTCGTTTTCTCAAATTAAATGATTAGCACTATTATGGGGTTGTTTTGTCAAATTCATAAATTTACACGTTTTATGGGGTTATTTTCTCATACTCTAAAATTAACCCATTTAAGGGATTGCTTTCCCATACTCACTAATATACCAAAATTACGGGGTTATTTTCTATGATTGATAAATATCCCCTTATTACGGGGTTGTTTTCCCATATTAAAAAATTTGCCCCTTCTACGAGGCTACTTTCTCAGATTCGCAATTACACTACTTTTATGGGGTTGTTTTCTCATATTCATATATATACATATTTTATGGGGTTATTTTCTTATATCGACAAATATACCCCTTTTACGGGGTTCTTTTCTCATATTATAAAATTAAGCCATTTAAGGGGTTATTTTCTCATACTCACAAATATACCAAAATTACGGAGATATTTTCTCCGATTGATAAATATCCTCATTTTACGGGGTTGTATTCTCATAGTTAAAAATTTACCCTTCTACGAAGTTGTTTTCTCAGACTCGTAATTACAATACTATTACGGGGTTTGTTTTCTCAGATTCATAAATATACACATTTTATAGGGTTATTTTCTTATGTTGATAAATATACCACTTTTACAGGGTCGTTTTCTCAAATTAAAATATTACAACTATTATGGGGTTATTTTTTCAAATTCATAAATTCACACGTTCTACGGGGTTATTTTCTTATATCGACAAATCTACACCTTTTACGGGGTTATTTTCTCATATTATAAAATTAACCCATTTAAGGGGTTGTTTTCTCATACTCACAAATATACCAAAATTACGGGGTTATTTTCTCCGATTGATAAATATCCCCGTATTACGGGGTTGTATTCTCATATTAAAAAAATTATCGCCTCTACAAGGCTATTTTCTCAGACTCGCAATTAATCTAATTTTGCAAGGTTGTTTACTCATATTCATAAATATACACGTTTTACAGGGTTATTTTCTTGTATTGATAAATGTACAACTTTTACAGGGTCATTTTCTCGTATTAAATTATTAGCACTATTATGTGGTTGTTTTCTGAAATTCATAAATATACACGTTATACGGGTTTATTTTCTTATATCGACAAATATACCCATTTTACGGGGTTGTTTACTCACATTATAAAATTAACACATGTAAGGGATTATTTTCTCAATCTCATAAATATACCAAAATCGCGGGGATCTTTTCTCCGATTGATAAACATCCACGTATTACCGGGTTGTTTTCTCATATTAAAAAATTTACCCATTCTACGAGCCTGTTTTCTCAGACTCGCAATTACACTACTTTTATGGGGTTATTTTATCAGATTCATAAATATGCACGCTTTACGAGAATATTTTCTTATATTGACAAATATACTCCTTTTACGGGATTGTTTTCTCATATTATAAAATTAACGCAATTAAGGGGTTGTTTTCACATACTCACAAATATACCAAAATTACGGGGTTATTTTCTCCGATTCATACATATCCCCGTTATACGGGGTTATATTCTCATATTAAAAAATTTACCCCTTCTACGAGGGTGTTTTCTCAGACTCGCAATTACACTACTTTTACGGGGTTGTTTTCTCAGATTCATAAATATACACATTTTATGGGGTTATTTTCTTATATTGATAAATAAACTACTTTTACGGGGTCGTTTTCTCAAATTAAATTATTAGCAGTATTATGGGGTTGTTTTCTCAAATTCATAAATTTACACGTTTTACGGGGTTATTTTCTTATATCGATAAATATACGTCTTTTACGGGGTTGTTTTCTCATATTCTAAAATTAACCCATTTAAGGGGTTGTTTTCTCATACTCACAAATATACCAAAATTACGGTGTTATTTTCTTCAATTGATAAATATCCCAGTATTACAGGGTTGTTTTCTCATATTAAAATCATTTACCTTTTCTACAAGGTTGTTTTCTCAGATTCACAAATACACTACTTTTACTGGGTTATTTTCCTATATTCATAAATATACATATTTTATGGGTTTATTTTCTTATATTGATAAACTACTACTTTTACGGGGTCGTTTTCTCTTATTAATTTATTAACACTATTATGTGGTAGTTTTCTCAAATTCATAAATTTACTCGTTTTACAGGATTACTTACTTATATCGACAAATACACCCCTTTTACGGAGTTGTTTTCTCATATTATTAAATTAACCCATTTAAGAGTTGTTTTCTCATACTCACAAATATACCAAAATTACGTGGTTATTTTCTCCGATTGATAAATATACCCGTATTATGGGATTATTTTCTCATATTAAAGAACTTACCCCTTCTACGAGGCTGTTTTCACAGACTCGCAATTACACTACTTTTACGGGATTGTTTTCTCATATTCAGAATATACATGTTTTAAGGATTATTTTCTTATATTGATAAATATACCACTTGTACGTGGTCATTTTCTCATATTAAATTATTACCACTATTATGGGATTGTTTCTTTAAATTCATGTTTTACGGAGTTATTTTTTTATATCGATAAATATACCCCGTAAATCTCATATCTTGGAATTAACCCATTTAAGGGGTTGTTTTCTCATATTCACATACCAATATTACGGGTTTATTTTCTTATATCGACAAATATACCTCTTTTACGGGATTATTTTCTCATATTGTGAAATTAACCCATTTAAGGGGTCGTTTTCTCATACTCATAAATATACCAAAATTACGGGATTATTTTCTCCGATTGATAAATAACCCCGTATTACGGTGTTGTATTCTCATATTAAAAAATTTACCAATTCTACGAGGCTGTTTTCTCAAACTTATAATTACACTACTTTTACGGGATTGTTTTCTCAAATTCATAAATATACACGTTTTACGGGATTAGTTACTTATATCGACAAATATACCCTTTTACGTGGTTGTTTTCTCATATTATAAAATTAATCCATTTAAGGGTTTGTTTTCTCATACTCACAAATATACCAAAATTACGGGGTTATTTTCTCCGTTTGATAAATATAGCCATATTACGGGATTGTTTTGTCATATTAAAAAAGTTACCCCTTCTACGAGGATGTTTTCTCGGACTCGCAATTACACTACTTTTACGTGATTGTTTTCTCATATTCATAAATATACACATTTTACGGGGTTATTTTTATTTTCTTATATTGATAAATATACCACTTTTATGGGTTCATTTTCTCATATTAAATTATGAGCACTATTATGGAGTTGTTTTTTCAGATTCATTAATATACACGTTTCACAGAGTTATTTTCTTATATCGACAAATTTACCCTTTTACGGGTTGATTTCTCATATTATAAAATTAACCCATTTAACGAGTTATTTTCTCATACTCAGAGATATACCAAATTTATAGGGTTATTTTCTTCGATTGATAAATATCCCTGTATTACGGGGTTGTATTCTCATATTAAAAAATTTACCCCTTCTGCAATTACACTACTTTTATGGGGTTGTTTTCTCATATTCATAAATATACAAGTTTTACAGGCTTATTTTCTTATATTGATAAATATACCACTTTTACGGGGTCATTTTCTCATATTAAATTATTAACACTGGTATGGGGTCGTTTTCTCAAATTCATAAATATACACGTTTTATGGATTATTTTCTTATATCGACAAATATACCCGTTTTACGGGGTTGTTTTCTCACATTATAAAATTAACCCATTTAAGGGGCTGTATTCTCATACTCACAAATATACCAAAATTACGAGGTTATTTTCTCCGATTGATAAATATACCCGTATTAGGGGATTGTTTTCACATATTAAAGAACTTACCCCTTCTACGAGGCTATTTTTTCTGACTCGCAATTACACTACTTTTATAGGATTGTTTTCTCATATTCATAAATATACATGTTTTACGGGGTTATTTTCTTATATTGATAAATATACCACTTTCACGAGGTCATTTTCTCAAATTAAATTATTAGAACTATTTTGGGGTTGTTTTTCCGAATTCATAAAATTACACGTTCTACAGGGTTCTTTTCTTATATCGACAAATATACCCCATTTACAGAGTTATTTTCTCATATTATAAAATTAACCCATTTAAGGGGTTGTTTTCTCATACTAAAAAGTATACAAATAGTACGGGGTTATTTTCTCCGATTGATAAATATTCCCGTATAACATGGTTGTTTTCTCATATTAAAAATATTTACCCTTCTGTGAGGCTGTTTTCTAAAACTTGCAAATATACTACTTTTATGGGGATGTTTTCTCAAGTTCATAAATATACACATTTTACGGGATTATTTTCTTATATTGATAAATATACTACTTTTACGGGGTCGTTTTCTCTTATTAAATTATTAGCATTATTATGGGATTATTTTCTCAAACTCATAAATATACACGTTTTATATTGTCATTTTCTCATATTAAATTATTAGCACTATTATGGGGTTGTTTTTTCAAATTAATGAATATACACGTTTTACGGGGTTATTTTCTTATATCAACGAATATACCCCTTTTACGGGATTGTTTTCTCATATTATCAAATTAACCCATTTAAAGGTTGTTTTTCCATACTAAAAAATATACCAAAATTACGGGGTTATTTTCTCCGATTGATAAATATCCCCGTATCACGGGGTTATTTTCTTATATTTCTACATATACCCCTCTTACAGGGTTGTTTTCTCATATTAAAAATTTTACCCCTTCTACGAAGCTGTTTTCTCAGACTAGCAATTACACTACTTTTACGGGGTTATTTTTACAGATTCATAAATATACACATTTTACATGGTTATTTTATTATATTGATAAATATACCACTTTTATGGAGTCGTATTCTCATATTAAATGATTAGCACTATTTTGTCGTTGTTTTGTCAAATTCATAAATTTAATCGTTTTATGGGGTTATTTTCTTATATTGACAAATATCCCCCTTTTAGGGGTTATTTTCTTATACTCTAAAATTAACCCATTTAAGGGATTGCTTTCCCATACTCACTAATATACCATAATCACAGGGTTATTTTCTACGATTAATAAATATCCCCTTATTACGGGGTTGTTTTCTCATATTAAAAATTTTTCCCTTCTACGAGGCTATTTTCTCAGATTCGCAATTACACTACTTTTATGGGGTTATTTTCTCAGATTCATAAATATACATATTTTATGGGGTTATTTTCTTATATCGACAAATATTCCCCTTTTACGGGGTTGTTTTCTCATATTATAAAATTAACCCATTTAAGGGGTTATTTTCTCATACTCACAAATATACCAAAATTACGGAGATATTTACTCCGATTGATAAATATCCCTGTTTTACGGGGTTGTATTCTCATAGTAAAAAATTTACCCCTTCTACGAGGTTGTTTTCTCAGACTCGCAATTACAATACTTTTATGGGGTTTGTTTTCTCAGATTCATAAATATGCACGTTTTATAGGGTTATTTTCTTATGTTGATAAATATACCACTTTTACGGGGTCGTTTTCTCAAATTAAATTATTACAACTATTATGGGGTTATTTTTTCAAATTCATAAATTTACATGTTCTACGGGGTTATTTTCTTATATCGACAAATATACCCCTTTTACGGGGTTATTTTCTCATATTATAAAATTAACCCATTTAAGGGGTTGTTTTCTCATACTCACAAATATACCCAAATTACGGGGTTATTTTCTCCGATTGATAAATATCCCCGACACGGGTTGTATTCTCATATTAAAAAATTTACCCTTTCTACGAGGCTATTTTCTCAGACTCGCAATTAATCTAATTTTGGAGGGTTGTTTACTCATATTCATAAATATACACGTTTTATAGGGTTATTTTCTTGTATTGATAAATATACAACTTTTACAGGGTCATTTTCTCATATTAAATTATTAGCACTATTATGTGGTTGTTTTCTGAAATTCATAAATATACATGTTATATGGGTTTATTTTCTTATATCGACAAATATACCCATTTTACGGGGTTGTTTACTCACATTTTAAAATTAACACATGTAAGGGGTTATTTTCTCAATCTCATAAATATACCAAAATCGCCGGGTTATTTTCTACGATTGATAAATATCCCGTATTACGGGGTTGTTCTCTCATATTAAAAAATTTGCCCCTTCTACGAGGTTGTTTTCTAAGATTTGCAATTACATAACTTTTACGGGGTTGTTTTCTCAGATTCATAAATATACATGTTTTATGGGGTTATTTTCTTATATCGACAAATGTACCCCTTTTACGCGATTGTTTTCTCATATTATAAAATTAACCCATTTAAGGTGTTGTTCTCTCATACTCACAAAGATAGCAAAATTACGGAGCTATTTTCTCCGATTGATAAATTTCCCCGTTTTACGGGTTGGTATTCCCATAATAAAAAATTTACCCTTTCTACGAGGTTGTTTTCTCAAACTTGCAATTATAATACTTTTAGGGGGTCTGTTTTCTCAGATTCATAAATATACACGTTACATGGGGTTATTTTTTTATATTGATAAATAAACAACTTTTACGGGGTCGTTTTCTCAAATAAAATTATTAGCAGTATTATGGGGTTGTTTTCTCAAATTCATAAATTACACATTTTACGGGGTTATTTTCTTATATCGACAAATATACGTCTTTTACGGGGTTGTTTTATATGGTTATTTTCTTATGTTGATAAATATACCACTTTTACGGGGTCATTTTCTTAAATTAAATTATTACAACTATTATGGGGTTATTTTTTCAAATTCATAAATTCACATGTTCTACGGGGTTATTTTCTCATATTATAAAATTAACCCATTTAAGGGGTTGTTTTCTCATACTCACAAATATACCAAAATTACGGGGTTATTTTCTTCGATTGATAAATATCCCCGTATTACGGGGTTGTATTCTCATATTACAAAATTTACCCCTTCTACGAGGCTATTTTCTCAGACTCGCAATTAATCTAATTTTGCAGGGTTGTCTACTCTTATTCATAAATATACACGTTTTACAGGGTTATTTTCTTGTATTGATAAATATACAACTTTTACACGGTCATTTTCTCGTATTAAATTATTAGCACTATTATGTGGTTGTTTTATGAAATTCATAAATATACACGTTATACGGGTTTATTTTCTTATATCGGCAAATATACCCATTTTACGGGGTTGTTTACTCACATTTTAAAATTAACACATGTAAGGGGTTATTTTCTCAATCTCATAAATATACCAAAATCGCGGGGATATTTTCTCCGATTGATAAATATCCACGTATTACCGGGTTATTTTCTCATATTAAAAAATTTACCCATTCTACGAGGCTGTTTTCTCAGACTCGCAATTACACTACTTTTACGGGGTTATTTTCTCAGATTCATAAATATGCACGCTTTACGAGATTATTTTCTTATATTGACAAATATACTCCTTTTACGGGATTATTTTCTCATATTATAAAATGAACCCAATTAAGGGGTTGTTTTCACAAACTCACAAATATACCAAAATTACGGGGTTATTTTCTCCGATTGATACATATCCCCGTTATACGGGATTTATTCTCATATTAAAAAATTTACCCCTTCTACGAGGCTGTTTTCTCAGACTCGCAATTACACTACTTTTACGGGGTTGTTTTCTCAGATTCATAAATATACACGTTACATGGGGTTATTTTTTTATATTGATAAATAAACAACTTTTACGGGGTCGTTTTCTCAAATAAAATTATTAGCAGTATTATGGGGTTGTTTTCTCAAATTCATAAATTACACATTTTACGGGGTTGTTTTCTTATATCGACAAATATACGTCTTTTACGGGGTTGTTTTCTCATATTCTAAAATTAACCCATTTGAGGGGTTGTTTTCTCATACTCACAAATATGCCAAAATTACGGTGTTATTTTCTTCAATATAAATATCCCAGTATTACAGGGTTGTTTTCTCATATTAAAATCATTTACCTTTTCAACAAGGCTGTTTTCTCAGATTCACAAATACACTACTTTTACTGGGTTGTTTTCCTATATTCATAAATATACATATTTTACGGGTTTATTTTCTTATATTGATAAAATACCACTTTTATGGGGTCGTTTTCTCTTATTAAATTATTAACACTATTATGGGGTAGTTTTCTCAAATTCATAAATTTACTCGTTTTACAGGATTACTTACTTATATCGACAAATATACCCCTTTTACGAAGTTGTTTTCTCATATTATAAAATTAACCCATTTAAGAGCTGTTTTCTCATACTCACAAATATACCAAAATTACGTGGTTATTTTCCGATTAATAAATATACCCGTATTACGGGATTATTTTCTCATATTAAAGAACTTACCCCTTCTACGAGGCTGTTTTCACAGACTCGTAATTACACTACTTTTACGGGATTGTTTTCTCATATTCAGAATATACATGTTTTAAGGGTTATTTTCTTATATTGATAAATATACCACTTGTACGTGGTGATTTTCTCATATTAAATTATTACCACTATTATGGGATTGTTTTTTTAAATTCATGAATATACACGTTTTACGGATTTATTTTTTTATATCGATAAATATACCCCGTAAATCTCATATCTTGGAATTAACCCATTTAAGGGGTTGTTTTCTCATACTCACATACAAAATTACGGGTTTATTTTCTTATATCGACAAATATACCTCTTTTACGGGATTATTTTCTCATATTGTGAAATTAACCCATTTAAGGTGTTGTTTTCTCATACTCATAAATATACCAAAATTACGGGATTATTTTCTCCGATTGATAAATATCCCCGTATTACGGTGTTGTATTCTCATATTAAAAGATTTACCCATTCTACGAGGCTGTTTTCTCAGACTCATAATTACACTACTTTACGGGATTGTTTTCTCATATTCATAAATATACACGTTTTACGAAGTTATTTTTTTATATTGATAAATATACCATTTTTACGGGGTCATTTTCTCTTATTAACACTATTATGGGGTCGTTTTCTCAAATTTATAAATATACACGTTTTACGGGATTAGTTACTTTTATCGACAAATATACCCTTTTACGTGGTTGTTTTCTCATATTATAAAATTAATCCATTTAAGGGTTTGTTTTCTCATACTCACAAATATACCAAAATTACGGGGTTATTTTCTCCATTTGATAAATATAGCCATATTACGGGATTGTTTTTTCATATTAAGAAAGTTACCCCTTCTACGAGGCTGTTTTCTCAGACTCGCAATTACAATACTTTTACGTGATTATTTTCTCATATTCATAAATATACACATTTTACGAGGTTTTTTTTTATTTTCTTATATTGATAAATATACCACTTTTACGGGTTCATTTTCTCATATTAAATTATGAGCACTATTATGGAGTTTTTTTTTCAGATTCATTAATATACACGTTTCATAGAGTTATTTTCTTATATCGACAAATATACCCCTTTTACGGGGTTGATTTCTCATATTATAAAATTAACCCATTTAATGAGTTATTTTCTCATACTCACAGATATACCAAATTTACAAGGTTATTTCCCCGATTGATAAATATCCCCGTATTACGGGGTTGTATTCTCATATTAAAAAATTTACCCCTTCTTCGAGGCTGTTTTCTCAGACTCGCAATTACACTACTTTTATGGGGTTGTTTTCTCATATTCATAAATATACACGTTTTACAAGCTTATTTTCTTATATTGATAAATATACCACTTTTACGGGGTCATTTTCTCATATTAAATTATTAACACCGGTATGGGGTCGTTTTCTCAAATTCATAAATATACACGTTATATGGATTATTTTCTTATATCGACAAATATACCCATTTTACGGGGTTGTTTTCTCACATTATAAAATTAACCCATTTAAGGGGCTGTTTTCTCATACTCACAAATATACCAAAATTACGAGGTTATTTTCTCCGATTGATAAATATACCCGTATTAGGGGATTGGTTTCACATATTAAAGAACTTACCCCTTCTACGAGGTTATTTTTTCTGACTCGCAATTACACTACTTTTACAGGATTGTTTTCTCATATTCATAAATATACATGGTTTACGGGGTTATTTTCTTATATTGATAAATATACCACTTTTATGAGGTCGTTTTCTCAAATTAAATTATTAGAACTATTTTGGGGTTGTTTTTTCGAATTCATAAATTTACAAGTTCTATAGGGTTCTTGTAACACCCGGAAATTTTATATATTTAATAATGAGTTTTTATTTAAGTTAATTTTAGCTTTATTTTTATTCGGTTTAATTGGAATGATTTAAATACAAATTTGAATGTTCATGTTAGATAAATAAATGAGTTATTTTTCCATATCCAATTAGTTTGATTTTTAAGGAGTTAATTAAATAAATTATTTGAGGAATAAATTATAATTTTATTTATATATATATACATTTGGGAAAATTTTGAATAACCAAATAAAAATATAATTTATTCCTCAAATAATTTATTTAATTAACTCCTTAAAAATCAAACTAATTGGATATGGAAAAATAACTCATTTATTTATCTAACATGAACATTCAAAATTTGTATTTAAATCATTCCAATTAAACCGAATAAAAATAAAGCTAAAATTAACTTAAATAAAAACTCATTATTAAATATATAAAATTTCCGGGTGTTACATTCTCCCCCCCTCAAATAAAATTATATATTGAAAAACAATTATGGTAGAAATTGTGAGGGATGTTTATAAAAGAATTTTGGAGAAAATTGGTATTATAATTGATTAGTAGTATTAAATTTTGAGTTGGAAATTGATTATTTAATTTAATTGTGTATAGGATTTAATTGGAGGATTATTTTGGAATAAGGATTAAAAGTATAATTTTATTTTTGTGAGGGTTTAATGGAAATTTGTGAGTTTGGTATTTTCATAAATAAATATGTCGGTCAGGGGTATTTTTGTAATTGTGTATTTTTAATAATTCGGTTTTGGCCCAAATTAATTAGTTAAGGGCTTAATTGAAAGGATAAAAGAAAGTCTAGGGGTTAAATTGGAATTCTGTAGGATGAAATTGTAAGTAATTAAGGAAGTTGAGGGACCAAATTGTAATAAGGAAAAGTTCGGGGGCTAATGTCGATATTGAAAGGAATGGGATCGGGGAGAGAAAGTAGATCGGGAGAGAGAGAGAGGTGATGGCCAAGAAGAAGAAGCGGAAGCTCGTGGCGGCTGAAGTGCATGGTCGGTCGGAGTAGTAGGCGCAGAGCATGGAGAACCACGTCTGGCGTGGAATCGTGCGTGGGAGCGGTGGCTTCCTACTGCTTCCGTTGGCCGAGTCGAGTGGCGATCGGCTCCTCTCGGCTAGGGCTCTCTTTTGGCGTAGCACGCCTGGTGGCCGGAGACGGAAGATCCGGAGAGAGAAAGTAGGGGCAGCCGCATTTTTCGGCGAGCTCCGGCCGGAGGATGGACGATCGGAGGACGTACCCCGACTCTCATCAGCTCAAGCTTCGCATTAGCACCGGTTTCGTGGCGATCGGGCTTCATTTGTAAATCGACGGCCGAGATCGTTCCCAAATCTCTCCGGATGATCGGGTGTCAGATCGGAAAATCGGTAGCGACGATCGTCATCAGCGCGTCGTTGTGAGTCCGATGGTGTGTTCAAATCGTCGATCGGACTCCAGCGGCCGGAGGCGAGTTGACCGAGCGACCGAGCGTCTCGGTAATTTTCTCTGGCCCGTTAATTTTAGAAATTCTTTGATTTATTTTGTGTGTCTATTGATTGTATTGAGTATTTGATGATATTTGTGAGTCATAAATAATTGTCAGTTTGCCTGCCATAGTCGTGTTTTTGTGCTGTGTGGCGGAGTCGGGAAATAGTGAAGTTTGGGGACCCGACTCCTATTGTTTGAATTGTTAAGTATTTGAAGTGTTTTTCTGGCAGGTCCTGGACCCGTTTCTACGGGGGGTAATGTCCATGTTATAGGGGAGGTTCTGCCAGATTTTCGGTAGAATTCTCCCGAGTCGAGATTCTTAGTTAGTGAGTCCTAGGACTCTAAACCTAGGATTAATGATCGATTGTTTCAGCGTTTTGATAAATTGTTTTCCGTGACTAGATTGTCCGTTTGTTCGTCTCGCTCCAACCGAGGCACCGGAGCAGAGCTAGGAGGTCGCCCAATTCTGTGAGTTAAAGTCATATATCGCTTATGCACGTGTCATGCATAAAATTTGATTTGCTACTGTGATTATTCATTTGCAATTTTAATTTTTCATTTAATTATTATCATTATTTTCATGATGCTTTTAATTACTATTTAAATATGTTTTTCCTTTATCACCAATTTTAATATTGCATGATGACTCAGGATGGGATGGCAGTAGAACATAGGAGTTGGATGAGTGTTCCAATATAATATGAGAGAGATAGGAAAAGGGTAAAAGAGGTAAAAATTTTGAGAAAGAAAGATTAGGACCTGCTCTGGTCGAGCATCGCTCTCTGGGCTTAGTAGAGTGTGGTTGCCGGAGTAAAGATCCCTGGTCGAGCATTGCTCTCTGGGCGCCGGCTTAATTGGAAATTTAAGTGACCAGACTGGAGGTAAGGTCCCTGGTCGAGCTTTGCTCTCTGGGCGCCAGTCTTATTGGATAAGAGAGCCGAAAGGCTAAGGCTGAGAGTTAAGTTACCGGACTGGAGGTAAGGTCCCTGGTTGAGCTTTGCTCTCTGGGCGCCAGTCCTGTTGGAATGAGAGTTTTAAAATGTTAGAGTTGAGATTAATTGAGACATAAGTGTTGAAATAAATCGAGATGTTAGAGTTGGGATTAGGATTCTGGTGAAGTACTCCGTCCTGTTGCATGTGGAATAATTTTTGTTTAAGCATGGCATGACACATATGTCTTAACATGACACGTATGGTTCGCGTGATTTATTAATTATTTTAAAATTAAATGAATGTGATATTGAAATGTTTGAAACTGTTTTAGATATATGATTTTAGCTCACTCTCGAGACTGACAGTCTCCATTTACTATTTTTCAGATTCGTGACTTTTAGTCTTCCCGCGACTCTTATTCAGTAACCCGACTCCTTCATCATCGGGTGATGTATTTGATTTGGTATGTAAATTGGTAAATCTTAGATTCTCCGCGGTAATAATAATAGATGTATCAGCTGTAAATTTTCTATAGTTTCGGGTCTCGCCTAATTGTTCCGGCAGACCGATTCAATTGTGTAACATTTAATGTTAAGATAATTTGTGGCTTTAATAATATTAATTTCAGATGAGATTTGATTGAGTTAGTGAGTTTCAGGCTTACTACGGGATTCGGTGGCCTTAAGCCTACCCATTCCCTAGTGCCGGTCACGGGTCCACGGATGGGGTCATGACAGTTCTTTTCTTATATCGACAAATATACCTCGTAAATCTCATATTCTGAAAATTAATCCATTTAAGGGGTTGTTTTCTCATATTCATAAATATACCAAAATTACGGGGTTATTTTCTCCGATTGATAAATATCCCCGTATTACGGGGTTGTTTTCTCATATTATAAAATTAACCAATTTAAGGGGTTGTTTTCTCATACTCACAAATATACGAAAATTGCAGGGTTATTTTCACCGATTGATAAATATTCCCATATTACAGGGTTTTTTTCTCATATTAAGGAAATTACCCCTTCTACGAGGCTGTTTTCTCAGGGTCGCAATTACACTACTTTTACGAGATTATTTTCTCATATTCATAAATATACACGTTTTACGGAGTTATTTTCTTATATTGATAAATATACCACTTTTACAGGGTCATTTTATCATATTAAATTATTAGCACTATCATGGGGTTATTTTCTCATATTCATAAATTTACGCGTTTTACGGGGTTATTTTCTTATATCGACAAATATACCCCTTTTGCGGGGTTGTTTTCTCATATTCTAAAATTAACCCATTTGAGGGGTTGTTTTCTCATAGTCACAAATATACCAAAATTACGGTGTTATTTTCTCCGATTGATAAATATCTCAGTGTTACAGGGTTGTTTTCTTATATTAAAATAATTTACCCTTTCTACAAGGCTGTTTTCTCATATTCATAATTACACTACTTTTACGGGGTTGTTTTCTCAGATTCGTAAATATACACGTTTTGCGGGGTTATTTTCTTATATTGATAAATATACCACTTCTACGGGGTTGTCTTCTCATATTAAATTATTAGCACTATTAAGGATTTCTTTTGTCAAATTCATAAATATACACATTTTACGGGGTTATTTTCTTATATCCACAAATATACCCCTTTTATGGGGTTATTTTCTCATACTCCAAAAGTAATCCATTTGGGGATTACTTTCCCATATTCATAAATATACCAAAATTATGGGGTTATTTTCTCCGATTGATAAATATCCCCGTATTACTGTGTTGTTATCTCATACTAAAAAATTTACCGCTTCTACGAGGCTGTTTTTTCAGACTTGCAATTACACTACTTTTACGGGTTGTTTTCTTAGATCCATAAATATACACGTTTTACGGGATTATTTTCTTATATTGTTAAATATACTACTTTTACGGGGTCATTTTCTCAAATTAAATTATTAGCACTACTAATGGGGTTGTTTTCTCAGATTCATAAATTTACCCGTTTTACGGGATTATTTTCTTATAACGACAAATATACCCCTTTTACGGGGTTGTTTTCTCATATTCTAAAATTAACCCATTTGAGGGGTTGTTATCTCATACTCACAAATATATCAACATTACGGTGTTATTTTCTCCGATTGATAAATATCCCAGTATTACAGGGTTGTTTTCTCATATTAAAATCATTTACCCTTTCTATAAGGTTATTTTCTCAGATTCACAAATACACTACTTTTACAGGGTTGTTTTCTCATATTCATAAATATACATGTTTTACGAGGTTATTTTCTTATATTGATAAATATACCACTTTTAAGGGGTTGTTTTCTCATATTAAATTATTAGCACTATTATGGAGTTATTTTGTCAAATTCATAAATATACACGTTTTACGGGGTTATTTTCTTATATCCACAAAGATACCCCTTTTACGGGGTTGTTTTCTCATATTTTAAAATTAACCCATTTAAGGATTGTTTTCTCATACTCTCAAATATACCAAAATTATGGGGTTATTTTCTCCGATTGATAAATATCCTCGTATTACGGGGTTTGTGCTCTCATATTAAAAAATTTACCCCTTTTACGAGGCTGTTTTCTCAAACTCGCAATTACACTACTTTTATGGGGTTGTTTTCTCATATTCATAAATATACACGGTTTACGGGGTTATTTTCTTATATTGATAAATATACCACTTTTACGGGGTCATTTTATCATTTTAAATTATTAGCATTATTATGGGGTTATTTTCTCAAATTCATGAATATACATATTTTTACGGGGTTATTTTCTTATATCGACAAATTAATTAAAAGAAAGAAAAGAGGGAAATCCAAAAAGAACGGGGGGAGAACGTCCCAAACCCTAATTTTTCTCTCTCTAAGGGTTTTCTGAGTTAGAACCAAGGAAAAAGGAGACTTGGACCAAGGTTTAAATCGGATTCCCTTCAGAGATTGAAGATTGGGCGAGGTTCGTTGATTGGCTTCAATTTGAGCAAGAGGAACAAGAATCGATTTAAGATTGGGTAAGAGGAATTGGAGCTGTTTACATTCATCCAAGGGTGTATTCGGGTTTCTCTACCTTTACTGATTTTTGTAATTGAATTCTTGTAGGTTTTGATAATGAACATGATTAGCTAGATTGATTAAATCCATTGGGATTTATTTACTATGTTGACTTAATATTATATTGCTGGATTGTTTGAGTTAGTTTTGTATTCTTCTTGCTTTCAGTATTAATAAAATAATGCATTATTCATGAGACGTTGTGAATTGTGGTGTTTAGATTGCTTTATGTGATTGAGAAGTCCATTTAGCAATTGGAATTTTGAATAGCAAGAACTGGTTAATAATCACTTAGAGGTAAGGATAATTAACTAGCCGGATTAAGAATTAACAAAGCTTAATAGAGGCAGATTAAAGCTTAATGCTAATTTAAGAATCAATTGTTAGGAAGAGATTCTAACTTTAGGTTATTAAGTTTAGGAATTCGGTTATCTCGAGAGAGAAACCGAATTCAGTTAAGAATTCATCCATGGGTAGCATAATTGGAGTCATCAATCCTTTATCTTTTGTTTGATTGCCAACTAGTTTAGGTTCTCTTTGGGTTTGCTTTCTTGTCTGGGTTATTTCATTTATCCGTCTACTCTTGCATCTCCCTTAGAACTTATCTTGTAGCTATTAGTTTAGAAATTATTCATCATTCATTTTAGGTTAATATAACAAAGAACAAAGGAGTAACTCTAGGCTTTCACTTTCCCGAGGAATACAACCTTAATACTCGCCATTAGTGCTAGACTGCATCGATAGGTACACTGCCTTAGATTGTAGCTGCATAGATAGCAACCATCACATACACCCCAATAACTAATGAGTTATGATACATATGGAATGCAAGAAAACACCCTCCAATCAAGATGATTCCAAAACATAAGGACCTCCTCAAGTGAAGTTAGGGAAAAGTAGTTCAAACAATGAAACTAGCACTTAAATTCAGCTCTAAATGCCACAAACCAAGTATGATTTGATAAGTTAAGAATCAAACACAAGATTTTCGTTAGAGAACGCCACAAACTAAAAAATAGTTTGATAAGTTCAAAGTTCATGCAAGAATTTAAGTAAAAACACTCACAAAGAGCAAATAAAGATTATCATTCATCAATTGATTTTACAAATGAATTTGGCTTTGATATTTATAGCCAAAACAAGACAAAAAAACCTAAATGGATGTCTTCTGAGCTTTCCCATGTTTTCCCCTTTAATTCCCCTGAAAACTCATTAAAAATGGCTATTTTTTACATTGATGGCACTCATTTTGTAACTCCCAAATGACAACTAAACATGTGCACTCATTTGTAACTCCACACAACACACATATAACTCACACCTAATAAAATAATCCTTAATTAAATAAAAATAAACTAAAAGAATTACTTAAGCTAAAACCCAAAAGATAAGAACCCATATAAATATGAATTAAGCCTAAAGGCCTAATCATAGCCAAATGGCTTTTGTTCTTCAAAATGGACAGAATAGTTCATTATAAGGTTGGACTCTTATTTTCATGCATGAGTTGCATTTCCATTTTGGACCTTTTGGTGCATGCCTTTGCAATGGAATCTCATGGTAGCCTTGATTCATATCATTCCCCCTTTCTTGAAAGAAAATTCGTCCTCGAATTTTGCCTAAATATTGTGAAAGAAATGAACATATAATAACAAACGGTAATAGAATGCCATCATCAACCTGCAATTCCTTCGCAATAGTGATTAGAGGATCTTTGGAACAAATAATATTATTAGTACCAATAAATCCAACATGCTCAAAACGTTCAATTTCATTAAGCAAAACAGCTTCATTCTTCACTAACTGAATCTTTGCTTCTTCATTAACAACAAACTCTTCATTGTTGAATTTATTCAGAGGTAGCAAATTACTGTCTTCCTCGCCATCTTCAATTATCACGTCTTCAGAATCTACATTGACTTCAGTAGAGCAATTTACCTCATCTACTCCATTGATGTTAGTCTTCAATGATGGCTTAGAATCTTCTTTATCTTTGAAATGCTTAAGAAAGGTGTTAGTCAACATATTGAACTCTTCAATCCCATGCTTCAAAACTGGTTCTTAAAGATTTGTTCTCCTTTGAAAATTCATCAATAAATCTTGACTTGGTTGTCTATCTAACCTCTTAGGTTTAGGCTAGAAGAATAAAAATTTTGTCTACACTTTTCATAACGATTATTTCTTTGACCCCACATCTTATCATAAGACTGATAACGAAGATTTTGACATTGTCTAATGAACTCAGCTTCATGAAATATTATTTTTTTTTTGTGTCTAAGGATGAAATAAAGATGAAAATAAAGAACCACAAAGAAGTTTGAAGGAAAGAACAAAAAATATGATATAGAATTTGAAGGAAAAGAAAAAAAAATAACATAAAGAGATTAACAAGAAGGGAAAATAGAAATTTATTTAGTGAATACAAAGGTGTAAACTTTAAAACAAAGAGTACTTAGAAGGAAAAAATTGAAACAAGAAAAATTCGGCACAAAAAAAAGTAAAGAAGATGAGAAACTTCAATAACACATAAAATACAAAGATAAGCAAACCCCAACTTGAAGCAAGCTCTGATACCAAATGATAAAATCATCATCTTAGCAACCATAAACTCCAATAACTAATGAGTTATAATACATATGGAATGCAAGAAAACACCCTCCAATCAAGATGATTCCAAAACCCAAGGATCTCCTCAAGTGAAGTTAGGGAAAACTAGTTCCAACAATGAAACTAGCACTTGAATTCAGCTCCAAACACCACAAACCAAGTATGATTTGATAAGTTAAGAATCAAGCACCAGATTTTGGTTAGAGAACACCACAAACTAAAAAATAGTTGATAAGTTCAAAGTTCATGCAAGAATTTAAATAAAAACACTCACAAAGAGCAAATAAAGATTATCATTCATCAATTGATTTTACAAATGAATTTGGCTTTCATTTTTATAGCCAAAACAAGACAAAGAAACCTAAATTGATGTCTTTTGAGCTTTCCCACATTTTCCCTTTTAATTCCCTTTAAAACTCATTAAAAATGGCTGTTTTTTTACATTGATGGTACTCATTTTGTAACCCCCAAATGGAACTAAACATGTGCACTCATTTGTAACTCCACACAACATACATATAACTCACACCTAGTAAAATAATCCTTAATTAAATAAAAATAAACTAAGAGAATTACTTAAGCTAAAATCCAAAAGATAAGAACCCATATAAATATGAATTAAGCCCAAAGGCATAATCATAGCCGAATGGCTTTTATTCTTCAAAATGGAGTCTGAATGCTTCATTATAAGGTTGGACTCTTGTTTTCATGCATGAGTTGCATTTCCATTTTGGACCTTTTGGTGCATGCCTTTGTAATGGAATCTCCTAGCAGTCTTGATTCATATTAAAGAGAGTTTGTTGATTTGTTGCAGGAGTTTGATGATGTGTTTCCTGAAGAGATGTCGAGTGGTTTACCACTTGAAAGAGGAATAGAACATCAAATAGACTTCGTGCCAGGGGCTGCCATACCAAAAAGACCAGCCTATAGAAGCAATCTAGAGGAGACAAAGGAGCTCCAAAGATAAGTCGATGAGCTAATATCGAAAGGGTATGTGAGGGAAAGCTTGAGTCCATGTGCGGTTCTAGTAATTTTGGTACCCAAGAAAGATGGGACATGGAGAATGTGTGTGGACTACCATGCAATCAATAAAATAACGGTAAAGTATCGTCATCCTATTCCTAGGTTAGATGATATGCTTGATGAGTTGCATGGTGCATGTGTATTTACTAAGATTGATTTGCATAGTGGATACCATCAAATTAAAATGAAATCAGGTGATGGATGGAAAACTACCTTTAAGACCAAGTATGGGTTGTTTGAGTGGTTGGTCATGCCTTTTGGACTTACAAATGCACCTAGTACTTTCATGAGATTAATGAATCATGTCCTGCATGAGTTTCTTGGTAAATATGTGGTTGTATATTTTGATGACATTTTGATTTATTCTAGGTCATTAAATAAACATGTCATGCATGTTAGGGCTGTTTTAGATGTTCTTCGAAAATATAAGCTTTATGCTAATCTTAAGAAGTGTAGTTTTTGTTTAGATAGCGTCAATTTTCTTAGTTTTATTATTGGTATGCATGGTGTGGAGGTGGATAGTAAAAAGGTAAAGGTTATTCAAGAATGGTCGAAACCTACTAATGTGAATCAAGTAAGGAGTTTTCATGGTTTGGTTAGTTTTTATAGGAGGTTTATTAAGGACTTTAGCACCATTGCTGCACCATTGAATGAACTAGTTAAAAAGAATGTTGTATTCCATCGAGGTGATGCATAAGAACATGCTTTTAATTTGCTTAAGGATAAATTGTGCAATTCACCTTTGCTACTTTTGCCTAACTTTGATAAGACTTTTGAGATTGAACGTGATGCTAGTGGTATTGGAATTGGGGCTGTTTTGATATAAGAGGGGCAACCTATATGTTTCTTTAGTAAGAAATTGAATGGAGCAGCCTTAAACTATCCTACATATGACAAGGAGTTATTTGCTTTGGTTCATGCACTTCAAACATGGCAGCATTAGTTGTGGCCAAAAGAGTTTGTTATACACACGGGTTATGAATCCTTGAAGCATCTAAGAGGGCAAGATAAGCTGAATAGAAGACATGCAAAGTGGATGGAATTCATAGAAATATTTCCATATATGACCAAGTACAAGAACGGTAAGGATAATATGGTTACTAATGCACTTTCGCGAAGGTATGCACTTCTTAATACTCTTGATTCTAAGGTATTGGGTTTTGAGTGTACAAAAGAGTTGTATGTAGAAGATGCTGATTTTGGTAAAGTGTATAGTACTTGTATTAATGGGAATGCATTTGATGCCTTTTATGGGTATTTGTTTAAAAAGAACAGGTTGTGTGTGCCTCACTGTTCTTTGCGTGTGTTGTTGATTAATGAGGCACATGGGGGTGGTTTGATGGGTCACTTTGGGGTTGATAAGACTTATTCTATTCTATGTGATCATTTCTTTTGGCCTGGTATGAAACACAATGTTCAAAATGTTTGTAGTAAATGAGTTGTTTGCATGCAGGCTAAGTCTAAATTAAAACCCTATGGTTTATATAAACCTGTACTTGTCCCTGAAATGCCATGGGTTGACTTATCTATAGATTTTGTGCTTGGATTGCCTAGAACTAGGAAACATAAAGATAGCATTTTTGTTGTTGTGGATCGTTTCAGTAAGATGGCTCATTGATATGCTATTTACGTAGCTACAATCTAAGGCAATGAACCTATAGATGCAGACTAGCACAAATGGTGAGTATCAAGGTCGTATTCTCGGGAAAGGGTGAACCTAGACCTACTATAGCGTCTTATGTTATGTAGCTTAATGAAATCAATGAAGTGTTGTTCTATGATTAGTTATGGGCAAACAAGTAATTAAATGTGAAAGGATTTAGGAAAACTCTCAAAGGAAAAGCAAACCCTAGGGGACCTAAGTTAATTGGATTTTTATGAAGATATCAAATTGATTATCAATTGCAATTACCCGTGGACGAAGTCTTAACTGAATTCGGTCTCCCTCTTGAGATAATCGAATTCATAAACCTAATAACCTAAAGTTGGAATCTCTTCCTAATGATTGATTATTCGAATGACATTAAGCTTTGTTAATTCTTAATCCGGCTAGTCAATTACTCTTATCTCTAAGTGATTATTAACTAGTTCTTACTATTCAGTTTTTTGATTACTAAACGAATCTCTCAATTACATAAAGCAATCTACATTCCACAATTCACAATGTCTCATAAATAAAGTAACTTCTCAATTAATAATAAAAGCAAGAAGAATCAAGAATTGACAATCAAAATCTTATAACATTAAGATCAATCCACAAACATAGGAACCCCAATTGGGTTCAACAATTTAGCTACTCATACTAATAACCATCACAAAATAAGAATTAAAATCAGAAAAGTAAATTAAAGGCATATACACCCTTCTCTTTCAAGTTGGATGAGAAACCCTAATTTTCCAATTCAAAAAATCACACCCTAGTTTGCCTCTTGAATGCTCCCAAATCTTGTCTTGATCTTCAAATCGATGTTGAAACAAGTGTAATCTTTCCTTCAATTGATGAAATTGATCTCCCAAAGTCGACAATTGAGGTCTAGAAACAAATAAATTGAGCATATATATTGGAAATCAAGTCAGAAAATTGAACCCTCATTCACCAAATCGATTTTGCCTATATAGTCCCTTCAGCACAGCCGTGGTCAAGCCTGTGCTGGTCAGCATGGGTGGAGTCCAAGCCATGTTGAACCTGCGCATTCAATTGTGTTGACCTCTTCCAGGCCGTTCCCAAGCCGGTGCTGAGCCACTACGGGACGTAGTGGAGGCCATGGTGGCTACGGAAACCGTGCCAAAATGGCACTTCTGGGGCAGCTTGTAACACCCCCATCACATGCTAACCAATAAACATTAGCCAGGAAGCATACAAGCGTCGTAGAATATATACTACAGGTAGATAGGTCAATATGTAGGTTGTTAAGAATCCAGACACAAGGTTATTAACATATAAACATATGATTATACTTAAACATCATTTAACAAGTATTACAATCATCTTCTTATGCCTTATAAGGCATACTTCCATATATATCACATAACTGCATACAAAAATGCATCGGAGGAGACTTCACAAAACTGGCCCAACTTGATGTGAATCGCTAAAAGCTAGACTTCGCATACAACCAACGGATGCAATACTATTTACAAACCTGAAAAGAAAAATTTTGGAGAGGGTGAGCCTCCACCAGTGAAATAAATAATCAACATAATCTATATCACATACACTTAATACAATTTCCACCCAATCACATAACTTTCCATGATATTCATAGTTTAGGTATAAAGTCATACCATTCTACTCAATTCATTACAACCATCATAGAAGAAATACAATTCAACAATTATGGTTAGTTCTCACGGCTTGTGGATCCCCTTTAATGTGCTGCTCCGCCTCATCCTCACATATCACACACGTGGTACTCGCCTCATCTCACATTATACACTTTTTTAGCCTCTCTAGGCTTTAGCCTCCCAAGGCTTTATATATATATATTTTTTTTTCACAGGGGAATCCACCATTCACATGCACATATGCACTTAACATCACAATTCAATCATTTCACTTATATCATATTTCAGCAATAACAATTGTTCCACTCAACACCAATCATTTCCATCTCAGTCATTCAAACATAAACAATATTAAGCAAACGCAACCATTTGTGGAACATTTGATTAAATATATGAACATAGCAAATACTAACTATTTACTTACTCAAAATATACTTATTCCTTTAGCATATAAGAATCTCCTTTCTCCACAACTTCCTTTCCAGGCCTTTGAGTACCTGTCAACACATTCATCAATTCACATTTCATGCATATTACAAATATTCATGTAAATGCGAGTTCTAATGCATTACAAGATCATCCCCTCTCTAATTCATAGGTCTAACTCTTCCTCTAAGACTCTCAATTACTGTTTTAATATCCTATAAACATTTCCCATCTAGTTAAATACCAATTTAACTCAAATTAACATCAATAAATTGCATAAAACTAATCTCCAACATTTCTGTTTTCTAGACAGAATTTAGTACCAAGGTATATTTATTGCTGGAAAAAATTGGCTTAATAAAAAAATCTCATATTAAATAGACATATCCATTTATACGTCTAATTTCATCTCCAAGAAGAATTACTCAATTCCGACTTCTATAGATTTAATTATTTTCAAATTACTGAGCAAGGGTCATACAGCTAGTTGTATCCGAGCAGCAATCTGTTTGCTCAATTTAAGCAACCAAAACGGCCAAAATAGCAAAATCACAAAACTACAAAGTTATAGAGGACTCTTTAAAATTTCCATAGACACCAATTAAGCTTAATTTGGACTTATATAACCCATGTTATGCCTAAAATACAGAACATCAAGGTTGCTGGAATTTTGACAGTTTTCTATCTTAACAAACTTAAACTTAAATCAAGCTTAATCTTTATGCAATCATTCAATACTCTACTAATTCATGATAATCAGACCTTTAATTAATCAATGAGAGCATCAAATGAAGTTTTTCCAATTTGTAATCAAGAACCCTAATGACAAATTAATAACACTCAAGTAACAACTTACCAATTTCAGCTTTTGGGTTGCTAATATGCTTAAATCCTTTAGCTTTAGCTTGGCTCCTTCAATAGTTGGCAAAATCCTATCTTAATCTTAAGTTTTTCTAGGTATTCCACTCCTCTCTCTTATTCCAAATTTTATATTTTTGGCCATGTACGAATTTTAGAGAAATGAAGAGGTAAAATGAGCTTGCTCATGGTTCCAATTTCCAATATTCCTCTCTTAATGCCACCACCTACTAAACTATTTTTATCACCCTAAATTAATTCTTACTAACCATATATAGGTACTAAATTTTAATTGTATCTTTTAAGTCCAATCTATTTACCTAACCTTCAACTATTGGTTCAATTAAGTCTTAAGGCTTAATACACATAACCCAAGTACTTAATCAACTTATCTAAATTAATAATCTAATATCATGCTTCTTATTCTCTACTTATAATTAATATATATCTGTTCTCATAAAATAAAAATATCATTGATATACCATCATATGCCCAATGATTAAATGTAAATGCACATAACATGGATGATGAGAAAATGCAGGCGTTACAACTCTCCCTTCCTTAAGAAATTTCGTCCCCGAAATTTTAACAACTCACCAACATTACAATGGAATAGATGCGGATACTTCTGTCTCATATGCTCTTCCACTTCCCAAGTTGCTTCTCTTGGTGAATGATGACTCCACTTAATTTTGACCATAGGAATGTCTTTCTTTCTCAATTTCTTAACCCTTCGATCAAGAATTTCTATCGGCTCTTCCACATATGTCAACTTTTCTGTGATTTCTATCTCTGGCTCTGGAATGATATGACTAGGATCTGATCTATATCGCCTTAACATAGAACGTGAAAAATATCATGAATGGAAGACAGCTCTGTAGGTAATGCTAACCTATAAGCCAATGGTCCAACTCTTTCAATAATTTCATAAGGTCCAACATACCTCGGACTCAATTTCCCTTGTTTACCAAACTTAATATTCCTTTCCATGGTGATACCCGTAAGAAAACTTTATCACCCATAATATATTCTATTTCCCTTCGATGCAAATCAGCATAACTCTTTTATACATCTGTGCTACTTTCAAATTCTTTTTAACTATCTCTATTTTATCCACTGTTTCTTGTACCAATTCTGGACCTTCAAGCTGTCTTAAACCTTCAACATCCCAGCATACTGGACTTCTACATTTCCTCCCATACAAAGCTTCATAAGGAGCCATACCGATACTAGAATGAAAGCTGTTGTTATCACATGAAATTCCATCCTGTGGTATGTAATCATCCCAGTTACCCTTGAACTCAAGTGTGCAAGCCCTCATCATATCTTCTAATGTCTGAATAATTCTTTCTGATTGCCCATCTGTTTGAGGATGAAAATCTGTACTGAAATGAAGCTTAGTACCATATGCTTTCTGCAAACTCTCCCAGAAATGAGAAGTAAATCCGGGATCCCTATCCGATACAATAGATATAGGCACACCATGCAATCTAACAATCTCAGAAATATACAATTCAGCAAGTTTATCAAGTGAATCTGTTTGCTTCACAGGTAAGAAATGAGCACATTTAGTAAGTCGATCAACAATTACCCAAATAGCATCATGCTTGTTAAATGTACGCGGCAATCCCATAACAAAATCCATAGTAATCTTATCCCACTTCCACACAGGGTATAGATAAAGAATGAAGTTTACCTGCGGTGCACAGTGCTCTCCTTTCACTTGCTGACATGTCAAACACTTACTTACAAATTCTGCCACATCCTTCTTCATTGTCGGCCACCAATAATAAGGCTTCAAATTTTTGTACATTTTGGTACTTCCAGGATGCATTGCATAAGGTGCATAGTGCGCTTCATGCATGATTTCCTTTCTCAAATTTCCTACATCAGGTACACATACACGATTTCTATTCAATAACACACCATCATCTTTCAACACAAATTGTGTATTCTTTCCTTCTTGTACTCTACCCTTCATCCTTTGCAAATAAGAATCTTCACACTTTGTGCATCTTTAATTTTATCTCCAATCAAAGGCTTTACTTGTAATGTGGCTAACAGATCATCGCCATAAACATAAAACTTCACATCCATAGCTCTAAGTGCAACTAAATATTCTACATTGTAACAAATCATACTTGAAAAATTTTCCACTGACTTCCTACTTAAAGCATCAGCAACAACATTTGCTTTTCCAGGGATGATAATCAATAGTGCAATCATAATCCTTGGAAGCTCAATCCATCTTCGTTGTCTCGGATTCGAGCTCTTTCTGCGTAGGGATATATTTCAAACTCTTATGATCAGTAAATATCTGAAATGTCTCCCCGTATAAATAATGTCGCCATATCTTCAATTCATGTACAATAGCTGCTAATTCAAGATCATGTGTAGGATAATTCAGCTCATGAGGTCGTAATTGTCTTGAAGCATAAGCTATAACCTTCCCATGCTGCATTAAGACACATCCAAGTCCTTGCCTAGAAGCATCAGTATATACAACATAACCTCCATTTTCAGATGGCAATGCGAGTATCGGTGTAGTAGTAAGCCTTTTCTTCAACTCTTGAAAATTTTGATCATATAACTTCGTCCATTGGAATGGCACATTCTTCTTTAACAAAGCTGTTAGAGGCTTAGCAATAACTGAAAAATCTTTTACAAATCTTCTATAATAGCCAGCTAACCCAAGAAAACTTCAAACTTCAGAAACATTTCTAGGCGGTTCCCATTCAATAATTGCTTTAATCTTTAATGAATCTGGTTGCACTCCATGTTTAGAAATAATATGCCCTAAGAATGCAATTTCCTCCATCCAAAACTTGCATTTGTTGAATTTTGCGTACAACTATTTTTCCCTCAAAATCTGTAAAACAATTCTCAAGTGTTGTTCATGTTCTTCTGGGCTTCTAGAGTGAATCAGAATATCATCAATGAACACAATAACAAAGTGATCTAAATATGGCTGGAAAGTCTTGTTCATCAGTGACATAAAAGCAGCAGGAGCATTTGTTAAACCAAATGGCATCACAATAAATTCATAGTGCCATACCTTGTTCGAATCTTTGTCTTGGCAATAGATTTCTCTTCAACCCGGAGTTGCCAATAACTGATCTTAAATCAATTTTAGAGAACACAGTTGCACCTTTTAACTGATCAAGCAAATCATCAATTCTCGGCAATGGATATTTATTCTTCAACGTAATCCTATTCAATTGCCTATAATCAATACATAATCGCATACTACCATCCTTTTTCTTCATAAAGGTAATCGGGTGCTCCCCAAGGTGAAGTACTTGGCCTGATGAAACCTTTATCAAGTAACTCTTCTAATTGCTTCTTTAATTCTTTCAATTCTAATGGAGCCATTCCGTATGGTGCAATGGAAATAGGTGTCGTGCAGGGATGATGTCAATCTCAAAATCAACCTCTCGATTTGGTGGCAAACCGGGCAAATCATCTAAGAATATGTTAGGAAATTCTCCGACCCTTTGGAATGTCTAATACCCTGGACTGACCTTAGTCGTATCTATAAAACTAATTAGATATGCTTCACATCCATTTTTAATTAACTGACATGCAGTCACTGCAGAAATCAAACAATTAGGAATTGTCTTCCTTTCACCCACCATTACTATTTTCATTTCTCCTTGTATTTCCATAGCCACTTCCTTCGTTTTACAATCAACAATAGCATGATTTCTTGACAACCAATCCATCCCCAAAATAACATCAAACTCTCTAAGATTAATAACAACCAAATCTGCATGTAGTTTGACACTATCTACTACTACAGGACATGATCTCACTATCGTATTTACTGTGATAATACCCCCAGCAGGCATAGATACATATATATCATAACCTAATGCCTCTATATTAGCATGAACATGCGATGCAAAATCATATGATATGAATGAACATGTGGATCCAGGATCAATAAGAACATGTGCATCAGAATCATGAATAGAAAGTATACCAGTAACAATTTCAGGTGCTACAAATGCTTCATTTCTAGTAGTAGCAAATACTCTAGCTTGTGCTTGTGGTTGACCAATCTGTTCTGATGGTGTTGCTGAAATAGTTAAACCTCCTCTGCCACCTTTTCCTCTGCCTCTGCCTGAACCAACTAGAATATTTTCACCAACACTACTCTGACCCACTGTATAAGATTCTCCAGCATTATTTCTTCTCATAGGACAATCTCTAGAATAATGTCCTGGCCTACGACAAGTAAAACATACTACTGGTCTAGGTCCCCAACATTCTCCAGTATGTCTCCTGTTGCACGTAGGACAAACAGGAGCAACCCCTCTACTGGCTGAAACTTGTTCTCCCTCAAGTCTGGATGAATTGTATCCACATCTACTATAAGGTACTGTGGAGGATCTACTAGGCCCGACCACCAAACCCTCGTCCACGATAACTACTCCACGTGAATTAGAGCCTCTAAACGAAGAAATACTAATATGTCTTGGAGGATTACTATAAGCACCAATGATCTTCTTCTTTTTAGCTTCCATAGTATTCCTTTCAAATGATGTTTCTTGACTCTCAAAGCGAGCTTCAATTGAGGCATTGTAATTATGAGGTTTCACTGCCATTTTCTCACGAATGTCAAGCCTCAAACCCATCTCAAATTTCTTCCTTTTCAGTTCTTCAGTGGCTATTTCTTCTAGTGCATACTTACATAATCTCACAAATTGAACTTCGTACTCTGCAACTGACATATCATTCACATTTCAACCGAAGAAATTCAAGCTTCTTCTGTCTCTATAAATTTCTGGAGTATACTTCTCAGCAAATTCTCTCAAGAAATCATTCCAAGTCAAAGTCATTGGTCGATCTTTGCTTCTTAAAACTGTTTCCCACCAATCAAGTGCATCTTTCTCTATTAAAGATACTGTATATAGAGGCCTTTGTTCGGATGTGCAATTAAATCTATCCAACACCCTTTCTATATTTCGTAACCATTCCACAACCTCAGCAGGATCAGTAGTACCTTGAAAAACATTAGCACCTTGTTTCCTAACTCTTTCATAATTCTTATCTATCACAGCCTTTTGTTGTTGAGTCTGAGGTGCCGGTGCTTGTTGTTGAGCTGCCGTTGCATCAGAAAATCTATAAACTGTTCCATAACATTTTGTACATTCGATTGTGCAGCATTTTCAGAATGTAACTCATGCTCATCATGTTGATCATGTTCAGATGCATTTTCATGACCATGCATGATTCTAATGACTTATCCGGGCCGATTCGCGTGTTCTCCTTGTCTCTCCATCTATATATATGAAATGCAAATATTCAATCAAGTTCAAAGAACATATATCATATGCTTAATGATGTGCAACATGAATCTACTCCCAATGAATCTAATCCCTGCTCTGATACCACTAAAATGTAACACCCCCATCACATGCTAACCAATAAACATTAGCCAGGAAGCATACAAGCGTCGTAGAATATATACTACAGGTAGATAGGTCAATATGTAGGTTGTTAAGAATCTAGACACAAGGTTATTAACATATAAACATATGATTATACTTAAACATCATTTAACAAGTATTACAATCATCTTCTTATGCCTTATAAGGCATACTTCCATATATATCACATAGCGCATACAAAAATGCATCGGAGGAGACTTCACAAAACTGGCCCAACTTGACAGGCTGCTAAAAGCTAGACTTCGCATACAACCAACGGATGCACTACTATTTACAAACCTGAAAAGAAAAATTTTGGAGAGGGGTGAGCCTCCATTTCGGTAAATAAATAATCAACATAATCTATATCACATACACTTAATACAATTTCCACCCAATCACATAACTTTCCATGATATTCATAGTTTAGGTATAAAGTCATACCATTCTACTCAATTCATTACAACCATCATAGAAGAAATACAATTCAACAATTATGGTTAGTTCTCACGGCTTGTGGATCCCCTTTAATGTGCTGCTCCGCCTCATCCTCACATATCACACACGTGGTACTCGCCTCATCTCACATTATACACTTTTTTAGCCTCTCTAGGCTTTAGCCTCCCAAGGCTTTATATATATATTTTTTTCTTTCACAGGGGAATCCACCATTCACATGCACATATGCACTTAACATCACAATTCAATCATTTCACTTATATCATATTTCAGCAATAACAATTGTTCCACTCAACACCAATCATTTCCATCTCAGTCATTCAAACATAAACAATATTAAGCAAACGCAACCATTTGCGGAACATTTGATTAAATATATGAACATAGCAAATATTAACTATTTACTTACTCAAAATATACTTATTCCTTTAGCATATAAGAACCTCCTTTCTCCACAACTTCCTTTCCAGGCCTTTGAGTACCTGTCAACACATTCATCAATTCACATTTCATGCATATTACAAATATTCATGTAAATGCGAGTTCTAATGCATTACAAGATCATCCCCTCTCTAATTCATAGGTCTAACTCTTCCTCTAAGACTCTCAATTACTGTTTTAATATCCTATAAACATTTCCCATCTAGTTAAATACCAATTTAACTCAAATTAACATCAATAAATTGCATAAAACTAATCTCCAACATTTCTGTTTTCTAGACAGAATTTAGTACCAAGGTATATTTATTGCTGGACAAAATTGGCTTAATAAAAAATCTCATATTAAATAGACATATCCATTTATACGTCTAGTTTCATCTCCAAGAAGAATTACTCAATTCCGACTTCTATAGATTTAATTATTTTCAAATTACTGAGCAAGGGTCATACAGCTAGTTATACCCGAGCAGCAATTTGTTTGCTCAATTTAAGCAACCAAAACGGTAAAAATAGCAAAATCACAAAACTACAAAGTTATAGAGGACTCTTTAAAATTTCCATAGACACCAATTAAGCTTAATTTGGACTTATATAACCCATGTTATGCCTAAAATACAGAACATCAAGGTTGCTGGAATTTTGACAGTTTTCTATCTTAACATACTTAAACTTAAATCAAGCTTAATCTTTATGCAATCATTCAATACTCTACTAATTCATGATAATCAGACCTTTAATTAATCAATGAGAGCATCAAATAAAGTTTTTCCAATTTGTAATCAAGAACCCTAATGACAAATTAATAACACTCAAGTAACAACTTACCAATTTCAGCTTTTGGGTTGCTAATATGCTTAAATCCTTTAGCTTTAGCTTGGCTCCTTCAATAGTTGGCAAAATCCTATCTTAATCTTAAGTTTTTCTAGGTATTCCACTCCTCTCTCTTATTCCAAATTTTATGTTTTTGGCCATGTACGAATTTTAGAGAAATGAAGAGGTAAAATGAGCTTGCTCATGGTTCCAATTTCCAATATTCCTCTCTTAATGCCACCACCTACTAAACTATTTTTATCACCCTAAATTAATTCTTACTAACCATATATAGGTACTAACTTTTAATTGTATCTTTTAAGTCCAATCTATTTACCCAACCTTCAACTATTGGTTCAATTAAGTCTTAAGGCTTAATACACATAACCCAAGTACTTAATCAACTTATCTAAATTAATAATCTAATATCATTCTTCTTATTCTCTACTTATAATTAATATATATATGCCCAATGATTAAATGTAAATGCACATAACATGGATGATGAGAAAATGCAGGCGTTACACAACTTCTTAACAATCCAGCACGACCGAAGTCTAGGTCGTGCTCAACCCTCGGAATGCTAGTCCTTGCTTAATTTGATGGATTCTGGTTCGTAATTACGCGTATTTCCCTCGATTGCTGACAATGTCCTTTGATAATGACCTAAAACGTGAAAGGAACCAAAAAACAGGTGATTCTAGCATAAAACAAGATAATTATGCACAAGAATGTAAACAATTGGGCATGTAAATATGTGTAATATGATGCCTATCAAATCACCCCCACACTTAAGCTTTTGCTTGTCCTCAAGCAATCAATAACTGAATACATGCACAAGCAACAATCACCCCTCAGAATCCATGCTAAAGTTCATAACTCAACCCTATTCAACATATAAAGAATGAAACTCAAGTAACTAACAAGTTGTACACCTTTAAGAAAGAACTATAATGATATCATCTCGAAACACAACTTACATAACAAATTAACATTAAAGACTAAGAACCATTGCCTCACAGGAATCCCTCAAATCACTCACAGTGTTTACAGGTAAATAAGAAAATTCCCTCAATGCAGTTGCACAAAACCTATTTGCCATAAGCTTGCTCATAAATCTCATCTTCGCTACCGCGAATAATTGAATACCAAAATCAAAGGGTCTTTTCAAGGGTTGTAATGAGGCTGATGTAAAGGTACGAATATTTGGACAGAAGTGTAAAATATACTGAAAGATTATGCACTTAATTGAACTGAATGCTTCAGGAACTGAGTGCTAAACAATAAAAGCATTCACTAAGCCTTATTTGAAGTAAAAGATGCTTACAAGAGTTAGATTCAGAAGAGCTAAAATCTAAGTAATAAAAAAAATTTCTTCTTTTTTTTTAATATATACTATGTATATATATTACAGTAGCTTATGTAAGGGCTGTTGTGGTTATTGACATAAACAATAAGAATGAATATCCAATTTTGGATTGAAAGGAGCATCAAAGAGTGACTGAAAAGATTAAGTGAATTAAAAATAATGTTAAGCACTATGATTCTAAAAACATAACACATAATTACTCAATATACAGGGTGAAAGGAAAGATAGATGTAAAGAATTGTGTATGTGTAGTGATTAGGTGTAAATTATGAAGAAAAGGTTACGGCTCAAACTAGCTGACTAATGGAAACAGAGGGTAGGCTTTTGGCTAGATGTGGTGAAATCCTAAGTTGCCCAAATCATCTAATGGTATTCAAAAATTCATGTAACCGTAACAAGCATTATAGAGCAAGTTCTAGAAACGAAAGTAAGTATAATGCACACCCAAACAAGAAAATTCATGAGCATAATGTGCAATGGATGCTCAATTTTTTTGTGCAGAGACACACATTTGAAGTGGCTAAAATTTGCAATTGGTTCCCAGACTTATCAATTGAATCATCACATAAATTGAATACGAGGTTGACATAATCAGAGTTCACATTCAAAGGTTGTAAATTCGCAAGGAACTCAAGTAACACCGGTTTAACCCGGCCAAATTGACATGTTGAATAGAGTGAAATTGCTTTCAAGAACAGAAGTTAGAGAGGGACAATCAAGTACTAGTATGTGAATTAAGTCATTAATTACGAAAGAATAAACTAAACTTGAATTTCATGCAAAACCTAGGTCCTAACATCCTAAGCATGGTCCATTATCATTGCTTTTAAACAACTAAGGGAGACCCCACCCCACACTTGAGTATAACACTGTCCATAGTGTTAGAAAGAGTATAACTAGGTATAGCATATGACTCGCACATCATAGTTCTTGAAGATCATGCTTAGTGTTCATTTCAAAATGGGAAAGCATAGTGTTCTACTAAAATAACTTAACATAAAAGGAAAAATGAAAGGAAATAACATAAGATTAAGCATGCAAAAAGCAAGAAAATAAAATAAAATAAAATAAAGGAAGAAAATAAAAAGAAAAAGGAAAAAGAAAAGTAGCACAATTTTTTTTGTTTCACTGCTAGGAGTCTGCTGATGGTGTATCCTCACTGGTTGGATCTGCTGGAAGATGAGTAGGGAAAGTCGCTGAAGGAGGGGGCGGTGGTGGATCAGGGTCCGTGAAGCATCCTGCTAGATCGAACTCCATATCATCGATGAGCTGCTGATTTTGTGCTCTAGCGTCCATCATCTTTTTCATCTGCTCCACTATCAAGTCTGTTTGGGTGGCCTGCCTCTCCAACCCGCTCATAAGCTGCTGAAGCATACTGTTCAAACTGCCAAACTGTGCCCTAGTCTCCTCTTGAAACTGCCCAAACTGAGTATAGTGTTGCTGCTGTAGATCGTAGACTCGATCTAGTCGGTCAGCCAAAGCACTAATCTAAGCACTCGATGTCCCTGCAGAATAAGAGGATGAGGCTCCATATGGAGGCATAAACACTCTAGCTGGGTTAGGAATCCTAACATCCTGGATCCCAGCCGACGGATCTTGGGCTCCTCTAGCCGCTGCCTCTCTAGCTTCCCTGACTATTGTGTTCACAAGCCTGTATTCTATACTATGTAAATGTCTAGTAGCCGTGATCATCTGCATGTTGATCATCTGTCTGATCCCTAGTGGTGTCATGTCACCAATATTTGAAAGCTCTGACAGACAATCGTCCAATGCATCCAATCTCTTGGCTAACCTAGTCACGTACGGGCCAAAACAACAATGCATCTTCTTTTGGGCGTCTATTATAAATGAAAGGACTTGTCGAGCTAACAAATATCCCAAGTCCAGCTTCTTCTGATGTTGCATAGCCCAGAGGATGAAGACATCAGTCTGTATTACCGCTCCAAAACTATCTCCTCTGCCTGTAATGGTGTAAGCTAATAGGGTATGAAGATAGCGGAGATGATCCGGAAGGCTAGACGGCTTAGACCTGCTTGGGTAGTACGTTTCCGGCCAAAGTACCAATGAGTCCCACATGGTGTCGTAGGATATTAGGTTGATGTAGAGACATCCCTGATACTCCTCCCCCGAGATCTCTTGTTTAGTCTATAATCCCAAATGCATGCCGAATTGTGGGAATGACATTGAAAACTCCCTTCCCCCAAGTCTGAAATATACTGCATCAGGCTGATGCCAGTTTTTGATCTGTTGTTACAGGAAGAAGGTGCTGAGGAACTCAATTGTAAGCTCACGGTAGGTTGGCTCAATGATGTCAAAGAATCACGTATACGACAGAGTCTCGAACAGAGTGCGCACATCCTGAACCAATCCCACTCTTTCCAAGGATACGAAGTCGATGCAATGACCCACCATCACTTGCTTCCATCTCATGACTTGGAATCGACTTTCATTATCTGCATTAGGGAATGTCCACAATGGATGACGACCAGGTGCAGGTAGATTCACAGCTGGTGCTCTTCGAGCTCGGGCTGAATTCTTTATTGCGGTCTTTGGGTAGTCTTGGTGCTAGTTACGGTCTTTGTGGAGGAAGATGTTCCTTCGCCACGCGATCACTTGCTAGTAGCGATGCGTTTTGGTTGCTTTCTTCGGGATTGATCACGGTCCGTCATATTAACTAATGCAATGAATCATTAGTTATTCGTACAAGAAATCAAGTTAATGAGAAATCCTACTGAAAATTAAACAGCATAACGACTATAATTCGACTAACATAAAACCTTAGACTTAACAAAAGACTAAAGCCTCAATCTCCTGTAAAAACTAATTAACAGATACATTCTAACCTACTTTATCGTGCACCAACTAACGCAACTTTATGCTAACAATTATTCATAATAGAATTCCATAGACAAACTTTATTTCCGCCAAACCCCACACTTATCATTTTCATAATCGACTTCACAGCAAACATAATAACTAATGTAAATTAAATCTAACTGAGGTCATATTGAAGCAGTGTAACAACGTAAAACTACCAAAACATACTAGCACGTCCTAAATAAAGTATATGCATAAAATAAAGACCAAATTAAAAACAAATAAAAGCAAAAAGTGAAGAGACGTACTTGGAATTGCTGAGAAAGGTAAGAAGGATGAGAGAAATGGAAGAAAATAACACCTTGGAGCTTAGAAATGGGGTAGCAAAATTTTTGAAAGCTTCCCTTTTTATAGGCACGGGGGTCAGCATGGGCGAGGGCAAGGCCGTCCTGATCAGGACTCGGCCCGTGCTAAGCCTTTATGTTTCAATGATACACCATTTGGCACGGGTGGGGGCATGGCCGTCTTGACAGACGGCCTGACTGGTGTTCTTGCCGTGGTGCCTGGCCGTCTTGAATTGGCTAAGTTTTCTTTGTGCTTTATGTGTTCTCTCACCACAGGCTTGACTCCAGCCATGCTAATGAGCACAGCCTGGTGTTGTAGCCTGTGATGGGCAAGGAAACCGTGGTGAAAGTGTTGATTCTAGGCTTTCCTTCACCATCTCGAGTCCTCAAACTCCCTACCTGCATTCGACACATATACGTACACATTTAGGCCATAGATCAAGTAAGTAAATCAAACGGGAAAGTCACACTTCATTGATTATTAAAAATTCGACATAAGTTATTCCAACACTAAGTTCATACAACTATGTTTAATATAAAAAGTAATTGTTCTAAAGATCAATAAGCATGCAACAAATGATAATATAAAAATGGACCGAAGAAGAGAGCATAAAACTAGAATGGGAATGCCTCCCAAGGGCACTTATTTTTTATTCTTGAGTCATTTAGCTAGACTTAATATGAACCATCATTGCAGGTACAACATCATGTTAACCCGCTGCTCAATCTCCAATGAGTTTCTGTGATACACCTTGAGCCTATGGCCATTGACTTTGAAATCACCCTTCTCGGGATGATGAAGCTCGACTGTGCCATATGGGAAAACCTACTTAACCACGAAGGGCCCCGACCATCGACTCCTGAGCTTCCCTAAGAACAACCGAAGACATGAGTTATATAGCAATACTCTATCTCCACTTTGAAACTCCTTGGGACCTTTGAGCCTCTGATCGTCCCACTTCTTTGTCTTCGCCTTGTAAATCGAGGAGTTTTCATACGCTTGTTGAAGCCATTCCTCCAATTCACCCAGTTGCCATTGTCTTTCCTTACCTGCAGAATCAATATCAAGATTGCAAGTTTTAAGGGCCCAAAGAGCCCTGTGTTCTAATTCGACAGGTAAATGATAAGACTTCCCATATACCAGCCTATAGGGCGCAAAACCTGTGGAGGTCCTATATGCAGTTCTAAATGCCCATAATGCATCATCTAGTTTGGAGGCCCAATCCTTCCGACTTACACCCACAGTTCTCTCTAATGTACGTTTTAAACCCCTATTAGTAACCTCAACTTGCCCACTAGTTTGTGGGTGATAGGGAGTGGAGAACCGTTGCGTTACACCATAGCGCCTGAGTGCCTTCTCCAATAGTGCCTTCTCTAATTAGCGCTCTAGGTGTGTCGAACCTAACAAATAACTTTTTAAGGAACCTGCAAACAACTCTAGCATCGTCAGTGAGTAAGGCCTGTGCCTCCGGCCATTTGGAGAAATATTCAACAGCTACTAGGATATGCTTATTACCATCTGAGGAAGGGAAGGGTCCCATGAAGTCAATACCCCAAATGTCAAATATCTCAACTGTCTACATATTGTTTTGGGGCATCTCATTATGAGCAGAGATATTACCTGAGTGCTGACAAGCGTCGCAAACCTGAACAAAGGTTCTAGCATCCTGGAAGATAGTTGGCCAATAAAAGCCTACATCTAACACCTTCCTAGCAGTATGGTTCGTCGCTTGATGGCCTCTTACAGGTCCTTCATGACAATGCCTCAAGATCTGGAGACTCTTTTCGCCATAAACACATCGGCGGATGACCTGGTCTGCACACACTCGATATAGGAAGGGGTCTTCCCAAATGTAGTATTTCAAATCGGCAAAGAATTTCTTCTTTTGCTGATAAGTCATACCCTTTGGTAAGACCCTAGCCATAAGATAGTTAGCATAATCAGAAAACCACAGAGAATTGGAATATACCTTTAAGGAATACAAATGCTCCTCTGGAAATCGATCATCTAACATGCTCTCATCAAGTGCATCCAAGCTCGGATTCTCCAGTCTGGATAGGTGATCTGCTGCCAAATTTTCTGCGCCCTTCTTATCTCTTATCTCAAAGTCAAATTCCTATAACAATAGAATCCATCTTATCAATCTTAGCTTAGCATCATGCTTATTAAACAAATACCTTAAAGCTGAATGGTCAGTGAAGACGATGGTCTTTTATAAGATGAGGTATGATCGGAATTTGTCGAAGGCATACATGACAACCAACAACTCATTCTCTGTAGTAGTGTAATGTTCCTGGGCTCCTGTTAACATCTTGCTAGCATAGTAAATGGGTTGGAACCTTTTTATCAAACCTCTGTCCAAGCACAGCTCCAACTGCATAGTCACTAGCATCGCACATTAGTTCAAAGGGCAGCCCCCAATCAGGCGAAGCCATGATAGGGGCTGTGGTCAGAAGTTTCTTTAATAACTCAAAAGAAGATACACATGCATCATAAAAAATGAAAGGTGCACCCTTAACTAGTAATTGAGTAAGCGGACTAGCAATCCTAAAGAAATTTCTAATGACTTCTATAAAATCCAGCATGGCCTAAGAAACTCCTAACAGCCCTAATAGAACTAGGGGGTGGTAGCTTAGATATTGTTTCTATTTTAGCTCTATCGACTTCCATCCCGCATATGAAATCTTATGCCCTAGAATGATTCCTTCTCTCACCATAAAATGACACTTTTGCCAATTTAGCACCAAGTTAGCCTCAATGCACCTAGCTAACATGCGTTCTAAATTTGCCAAACAGTGAGAGAATGAGTTACCAAAAACAGAGAAGTCATCCATAAATACCTCCATCGACTCCTCAATCATATCATAAAAATGACCATCATATACCGCTGAAACGTAGCCGGTGCATTGCATAGGCCGAAAGGCATTCGTCTATAAGCAAATGTCCCGTAGGGGCAGGTGAAAGTTGTCTTCTCTTGGTCTTCAGGTGCAATTGGGATCTGAAAATATCCTAAAACCATCCGAGCTTGATAAAACATGTGCCCTGCCAATCTTTCTAACATCTGATCAATGAAAGGAAGAGGGAAGTGATCCTTCCGAGTTGCATCATTAAGCCTCCTGTAATCGATGCACACTCGGAATCCTGTTACCGTTCGTATAGGTATCAGCTCATCCTGCTCATTTTGAATTACTGTCATGCCTCCTTTCTTCATCACAACCTGCACAGGGCTCACCCAAGAACTGTCAAAAATAGGGTAAATTAATCCTGCATCTAGGAGCTTAAATACCTCCTTTTTCACTACTTCCTTCATGTTCAGATTAAGCTGCCTCTGTGGCTGAACTACTACTTTCTAGCTATCCTTCATAAGAATCTTGTGAGAACAGAAACTTAGGTTGATCCCGGGAATATCAACGATTTTGTAGGCGAAGGCCTTCTTATACCTCTTGAGCGCATCTAGAGTTTTTGCTCACTCCTCAGGTGTTAAATCTGCTGCAATAATCACCGGTAACTTTTCTTCCTCATCCAAGAATCCATAGCTTAAGTGCTTCGGTATCTCCTTTAATTCTAAGGCCGAGGGTCCTCAAAAGAAGATTTCACTTTCCGCATTTCTGACCTGTCAAGAGAAAGAAAAGGATTAGTAGAACAGCTAGGCTTAGTAGCCAATAAACTAGCGAGCTGCTCCAACACTTGCTCGTTGGATAGCTCCTCCTCCTCTCCTTGCAAGGCTACCTGTAATGGATCATCAAGCAACATTTCTTGTAAGTGAGACTCAACCAAATTATCCACAATATCAATATAAAATACAACATCATCATGTTCTAAAGAGTGTCTCATCGTCTACCCTAAGTTTAAGCTTTCCATCACAAACATCTATTACAGCCCTCGATATTGCAAGAAAGGGTCTACCTAGGATTAAAGGTACAGTACTCTCACCTTCCATATCCATAACTATAAAATCTATAGGAAAAATAAACTTGTCTACCTTACAAGCACATCTTCAACTATACCCCTAGGAATCTTTACAGTTCTGTCAGCTAATTGAATGCTCATCCTAGTGGGCTTAGGTTCATTCAAACCTAATTTATCAAACAGACTAGTGGGCATTAAATTTATACTAGCTCCTAAATAAGCTAATGCACCACTAATAGGCAAATCGCCAATGACACAAGGAACAGTAAAACTCCCTAGGTCTCTTCTTTTGAGTGGCAGCTTGTTCTGAAGAATAGCCGAACACTCCTCGTTTAGAGTCACGAGTCCCAAATCCTCCAACTTTCTTTTGTTGCTCAAAATTTCCTTTAGGAACTTTGCATACTTGACATCGCAAAATAGCTTCAATAAAGGCGGGTTAATCCATGATTGTTTAAACAAGTCAAGAAACTTACCAAACCGCTTATCAACCTTATCCTACTTAAGTCGGCGGGGGTAGGGGACTGGTGGTGGTACTCTCTCACAGGACTCTTCAGCCTGCCTTCCACCTTTTCTCCTCCTATTGTTTCAGGCTTGGGCTCCTACCTAGCTTGCTTATCTTGCATACAAACATCCTCATCATCAGCTAAAGGTACTCTCTCCACCTGCTGCAGCATCCACCATTTGCCTCGTAGCAAGGTTCAAACCCGCTATAAAAGGTCTGAACCTACATCTATAATAGTAGATCGTGGTGTGGACAACATCTCAACAAGTCTTTATACCTCTCCCAAGCGTCGTACATGCTCTCGTCGTCCATCTGCACAAAAGAAGAAATGTCATTTCTCAATTTAGCAGTTTTAGCTAGAGGAAAATACTTGTAAAGAAATTTTTCAGCTAATGAATTCCAGGTTGTAATACTGTGCGGTGGAAAGGACTGCAGCCATCTCTTTGCTCTATCCCTTAAAGAAAATGGAAATAATCTCAGTCAAATGGAATAAAGAACTTGCGATTTCTTTCCTTTATTTTGTGCCTCTCTTTTTAATCTTTGTTTAGTATCATGGCTTGGTGAGAATCTAGGTAGGCCCAAATTCAAGACATGGATCATTGGGATCTCCGTCATTCCTTGTTCCTCTCGGCATGAGGTGTCACACCCCCATTACATGCTAACCAACAGACATTAGCCAAGTAGCATACAAGCGTCGTAGACTATATACTACATGTAGATATGTCAATATGCAGATTGTTAAGAATCAAGACACAAGGATATTAACATATAAACATATGATTATACTTAAACATCATTTATTATGCATTCAAAACATCTTCTTATGCCTTACAAGGCACACTTCTAGATACATCACATAACTACATACAAAATGCATCAGGAGGAGACTCCACAAAACTGGCCCAACCTGACAGAACTGCTAAAAGCTAGACTTCGCATACAACTAACGGATGCACTACTATTTACAAACCTGAAAAAAGAAATTTTTAGAGAGGGGTGAGCCTCCAGCTCAGTAAATAAATAATCAACATAATCTATATCACATACACTTAATACAATTTCCACACAATCACATAACTTACCATGATTCATAATTTAGGCATAAATTCATATCATTCTACTCAATTCATTACAACCATCATAAAAAAAATACAATTCAGCAATTATGGTTAGTTCTCACGGCTTGTGAATCCCCTTTAATGTGCTGCTCCACCTCATCCTCACCTATCGCACACGTAAGCTGCTCCGCCTCATCCTCACATTATACACTTTTATAGCCTCTCTAGGCTTTAGCCTCCCAAGGCTTTATATCTATATTTTTCAAAAGGGAATCCACCATTCATATGCACATATGCACTTAACATCACAATTCAATCATTTCACTTATATCATATTGAAGCAATAACAATTGTTCCACCCAACACCAATCATTTCCATCTCATTCATTCAAACATAACACAATATTAAGCAAACACAACCATTCGCGGAACATTTAATTAAATATATGAATATAGGAAATACTAACTATTTACTTACTCAAAATACACTTATTCCTTCAGCATATAAGAACCTCCTTCCTCCACAACTTCCTTTCCAGGCCTTTGAGTACCTGTCAACACATTCATCAATTCACATTTCATGCATATTCCAAATATTCATGTAAATGCTAGTTCTAATGCATTACAAGACCATCCCCTCTCTAATTCATAGGTCTAACTCTTCCTCTAAGACTCTCAATTACTGTTTTAATATCATAAAAACATTTTCCATCTAGTTAAATACCAATTTAACTCAAATTAACATCAAATAAATTGCATAAAACTAATCTCCAACATCTCTGTTTTCTAGACAGAATTTAGTACCAAGGTATATTTATTGCTGGGAAAAATTGGCTTAATAAAAAAACTCGTATTAAATAGACATATCCGTTTATGTGTCTAGTTTCATCTCCAAGAAGAATTACTCAATTCTGACTTCTATAGATTTAATTATCTTAAAATTACTAAGCAAGGGTCATACAGCTAGTTGTACCCGAGCAGAAATCTGTTTGCTCAATTTAAGCAACCAAAACGGCAAAAATAGCAAAATCACAAAACTAAAAAGTTATAGAGGACTCTTCAAAATTTCCATAGACACCAATTAAGCTTAATTTGGACTTATATAACCCATGTTATGCCTAAAATACAGAACATCAAGGTTGCTGGAATTTTGACAGTTTTCTATCTTGACATACTTAAACTTAAATCAAGCTTAATCTTTATGCAATCATTCAATACTCTACTAATTCATGATAATCAGACCTTTAATTAATTAATGAGAGCATCAATTGAAGTTTTTCCAAATGTACGAATTTTAGAGAAATGAAGAGGTAAAATGAGCTTGCTCATGGTTCCAATTTCCAAGATTCATCTGTCAATGCCACCACATACTTAAACTAGTTTTATCATCCTAAATTAATTCTTACTAACCATATATAGGTACTAACTTTTAATTGTATCTTTTAAGTCCAATCTATTTACCCAACCTTCAACTATTGGTTCAATTAAGTCTTAAGGCTTAATACACATAACCCAAGTACTTAATCAACTTATCTAAATTAATAATCTAATATCATGCTTCTTATTCTCTACTTATAATTAATATATATCTGTTCTCATAAAATAATAATATTATTGATATACCATCATATGCCCAATGATTAAATGTAAATGCACATGACATGGATGATGAGAAAATGCAAGCGTTGCAACTCTCCCTTCCTTAAGAAATTTCGTTCCCGAAATTTTAACAACTCACCAACATTACAATTGAATAGATGCGGATACTTCTGCTCATATGCTCTTCCACTTCCCAAGTTGCTTCTCTTGGTGAATGATGACTCCACTTAATTTTGACCATAGGAATGTCTTTATTTCTCAATTTCTTAACCCTTCGATCAAGAATTTCTATCGGTTCTTCTACATATGTCAACTTTTCTGTGATTTCTATCTCTAGCTCTAGAATGATATGACTAGGATCTGATCTATATCGCCTCGACATAGAAATGTGAAAAACATCATGAATAGAAGACAACTCTGTAGGTAATGCTAACCTATAAGCCAATGGTCCAACTCTTTCAATAATTTCATAAGGTCCTACATACCTCAGACTCAATTTCCCTTGTTTACCAAACCTTAATATTCCTTTCCATGGTGATACCCGCAAGAAAACTTTATCACCCACAATATATTCCATTTCCCTTCGATGCAAATCAGCATAACTCTTTTATGCATCTGTGCTACTTTCAAATTCTTTTTAACTATCTCTATTTTATCCACTGTTTCTTGTACCAATTCTGGACCTTCAAGCTGTCTTAAACTTTCAACATCCCAGCATACTAGACTTCTACATTTCCTCCCATACAAAGCTTCATATGGAGCCATACTGAGTACTAGAATGAAAATCATTGTTATCATGAAATTCCATATGTGGTATGTAATCATCCTAGTTACCCTTGAACTCAAGTGTGCAAGCCCTCATCATATCTTCTAATGTCTGAATAGTTCTTTCTGATTGCCCATCTGTTTGAGGATGAAAAGCTGTATTGAAATGAAGCTTAGTACCATATGCTTTCTGTAAACTCTCCCAGAAACGAGAAGTAAGTCTGGGATCCCTATCTAATACAATAGATATAGGCACACCATGCAATCTAACAATCTCAGAAATATACAATTCAACAAGTTTATCAAGTGAATCTGTTTGCTTCACAGGTAAGAAATGAGCACATTTAGTAAGTCGATCAACAATTACCCAAATAGCATCATGCTTGTTAAATGTACGCGGCAATCCCATAACAAAATCCATAGTAATCTTATCCCACTTCCACATAGGTATAGATAAAGAATGAAGTTTACCTGCAGGTGCCTGGTGCTCTCCTTTCACTTACGGACATGTCAAACACTTACTCACAAATTCTGCCACATCCTTCTTCATTGTCGGCCACCAATAATAAGGCTTCAAATTTTTGTACATTTTGGTACTTCCAGGATGCATTGCATAAGGTGCATAGTGCGCTTCATGCATGATTTCCTTTCTCAAATCCCCTACATCAGGTACACATACATGATTTCTATTCAATAACACACCATCATCTTTCAACACAAATTGTGTATTCTTTCCTTCTTGTACTCTACCCTTCATCCTTTGCAAATAAGAATCTTCACACTGTGTATCTTTAATTTTATCTCCAATCAAAGGCTTTACTTGTAATGTGGCTAACAAATCATCATCATAAACATAAAAGTTCACATCCATAGCTCTAAGTGCAACTAAATATTCCACATTGTAACAAATCATACTTGAAAAATTTTCCACTGACTTCCTACTTAAAGCATCAGCAACAACATTTGCTTTTCCAGGATGATAATCAATAGTGCAATCATAATCCTTCAGAAGCTCAATCCATCTTCGTTGTCTCAGATTCAACTCTTTTTGCGTAGGGATATATTTCAAACTCTTATGATCAGTAAATATCTGAAATGTCTCCCCGTATAAATAATGTCACCATATCTTCAATGCATGTACAATAGCTGCTAATTCAAGATCATGCGTAGGATAATTCAGCTCATGAGGTCGCAATTGTCTTGAAGCATAAGCTATAACCTTCCCATGCTGCATTAAGACACATCCAAGTCCTTGCCTAGAAGCATCAGTATATATAACATAACCTCCATTTTCAGATGGCAATGCGAGTATTGGTGTAGTAGTAAGCTTTTCTTCAACTCTTGAAAATTTGATCACATAACTTCGTCCACTGGAATGGCACATTCTTCTTTAACAAAGCTGTGAGAGGCATAGCAATAACTGAAAATTCTTTTACAAATCTTCTATAATAGCCAGCTAACCCAAGAAAACTTCGAACTTCAGAAACATTTCTAGGCGGTTCCCATTCAATAATTTCTTTAATCTTTGATGAATCTGGTTGCACTCCATGTTTAGAAATAATATGCCCTAAGAATGCAATTTCCTCCATCCAAAACTCGCATTTGTTGAATTTTGCATACAACTGTTTTTCCCTCAAAATCTGTAAAACAATTCTAAAGTGTTGTTCATGCTCTTCTAGGCTTCTAGAGTAAATCAGAATATCATTAATGAACACAATAACAAAGTGATCTAAATATGGGTGGAAAGTCTTGTTCATCAGTAACATAAAAGCAGCAGGAGCATTTGTTAAACCAAATGGCATCACAATAAATTCATAATGCCCATACCTTGTTCTGAATGCTGTCTTGGCAATAGATTTCTCTTCAACCCGGAGTTGCCAATAACCTGATCTTAAATCAATTTTAGAGAACACAGTTGCACCTTTAGCTGATCAAGCAAATCATCAATTCTCGGTAATGGATATTTATTCTTCACTGTAATCCTATTCAATTGCCTAAAATCAATACATAATCACATACTACCATCCTTTTTCTTCACAAACAGAACTAGTGCTGCCCAAGGTGAAGTACTTGGCCTGATGAAACCTTTATCAAGTAACTCTTCTAATTGCTTCTTTAATTCTTTCAATTCCAATGGAGCCATTCTGTATGGTGCAATGGAAATAGGTGCCATGCCAGGGATGATGTCAATCTCAAAATCAACCTCTCGATTTGGTGGCAAACCAGGCAAATCATCTAAGAATATGTTAGGAAATTCTCTGACCACTGGAATGTCTAATACCCCTGCACTGACCTTAGTATTATCTACAAAACTAATTAGATATGCTTCACATCCATTTTTAACTAACTGACACGCAGTCACTGCTGAAATCAAACAATTAGGAATTGTCTTCCTTTCACCCACCATTACTATTTTCATTTCGCCTTGTATTTCCATAGCCACTTCCTTCATTTTACAATCAACAATAGCATGATTTCTTGACAACCAATCCATCCCCAAAATAACATCAAACTCTCCAAGATTAATAACAACCAAATCTACATGTAGTTTGACACTATCTACTATTACAGGACATGATCTCACTATCGTATTTACTGTGATAATACCCCCAGCAGGCATAGATACATATATATCATAACCTAATGCCTCTATATTAGCATGAACATATGATGCAAAATCATGTGATATGAATGAACATGTGGATCCAGGATCAATAAGAACATGTGCATCAGAATCATGAATAGAAAGTATACTAGTAACAATTTCAAGTGCTACAAATGCTTCATTTCTAATAGTAGCAAATACTCTAGCTTGTGCTTGTGGTTGACCAATCTATTCTGATGGTGTTGCTGAAATAGTTAAACCTCCTCTGCCACCTCTTCCTCTGCCTTTGTCTGAACCAACTAGAATATTTTCACCAACACTACTCTGACCCACTGTATAAGATTCTCCAGCATTATTTCTTCTCATAGGACAATCTCTAGAATAATGTCCTGGCCTACTACAAGTGAAACATACTACTGGTCTAGTTCCCCAACATTCTCCAGTATGTCTCATGTTGCACGTAGGACAAATAGGAGCAAACCCTCTACTGGCCGAAACGTGTCCTCCCTCAAGTCTGGATGAATTGTATCCACCTCTACTATAAGGTACTGTGGGGGATCTACTAGACTGACCACCAAACCCTCGTCCACGATTACTACTCCCCTGTGAATTAGAGCCTCTAAACGAAGAAATACTAATATTTCTTAGAGGATTACTATAAGTACCAATGATCTTCTTCTTTTTAGCTTCCATAGTATTCCTTTCAAATGATGTTTCTTCAGCTCTCAAAGCAGCTTCAATTGAGGCATTGTAATTATGAGGTTTCACTGCCATTTTCTCACGAATGTCAAGCCTCAAACCCATCTCAAATTTCTTCCTTTTCAGTTCTTCAGTGGCTATTTCTTCTGGTGCATACTTAGATAATCTCACAAATTGAACTTCGTACTCTACAACTGACATATCATTCTACTTCAACTGAAGAAATTCAAGCTTCTTTTTGTCTCTATAAATTTCTGGAGTAAACTTCTCAGCAAATTCTCTCAAGAAATCATTCCAAGTCAAAGTCATTGGTCGATCTTTGCTTCTTAAAACTGTTTCCCACCAATCAAGTGCATCTTTTTCTATTAAAGACACTGCATATAGAAGCCTTTGTTCTGATGTGCAATTAAATCTGTCCAACACCCTTTCTGTATTTCGTAACCATTCCTCAGCCTCAGCAGGATCAGTAGTACCCTCAAAAACATTAGCACCTTGTTTCCTAACCCTTTCATAATTCTTATCTATCACAACCTCTTGTTGTTGAGTCTGAGGCGCCGGTGCTTGTTGTCGAGCTACCCGTTGCATCAGAAAATCCATAAACTATTCCATAACATTTTGTACATTCGCTTATGCAACATTTTCAGAATGTAGCTCATACTCATCATGTTGATCATGTTCAGATGCATTTTCATGACCATGCACAAACTCTAATGACTTATCTGGGCCAGCTGCGTGTTCTCCTTGTCTCTCCATCTATATATATGAAATGCAAACACTCAATCAAGTTCAAAGAACATATGTCATATGCTTAATGATGTGCAACATGAATCTACTCCCAATGAATCTAATCCCTGCTCTGATACTACTAAATGTCACACCCCCATTACATGATAACCAACAGACATTAGTCAAGTAGCATACAAGCGTCGTAGACTATATACTACATGTAGATATGTCAATATGCAGATTGTTAAGAATCAAGACACAAGGATATTAACATATAAACATATGATTATACTTAAACATCATTTATTATGCATTCAAAACATCTTCTTATGCCTTACAAGGCACACTTCCATATACATCACATAACTATATACAAAATGCATCAGGAGGAGACTCCTGGCAGCTAAATCAAAAAGCTAGACTTCGCGGATGCACTACTATTTACAAACCTGAAAAAAAAAATTTTGGAGAGGGGTGAGCCTCCAGCTCAGTAAATAAATAATCAACATAATCTATATCACATACACTTAATACAATTTCCACCCAATCACATAACTTACCATGATTCATAATTTAGGCATAAATTCATATCATTCTACTCAATTCATTACAACCATCATAAAAAAAATACAATTCAGCAATTATGGTTAGTTCTCACGACATGGATCCCCTTTAATGTGCTTGCTCGCCTCATTCTCACCTATCGCACGTACTCGCCTCATCCTCACATTATACACTTTTATAGCCTCTCTAGGCTTTAGCCTCCCAAGGCTTTATATCTATATTTTTCACAGGGGAATCCACCATTCACATGCACATATGCACTTAACATCACAATTCAATCATTTCACTTATATCATATTGAAGCAATAACAATTGTTCCACCCAACACCAATCATTTCCATCTCATTCATTCAAACATAACACAATATTAAGCAAACACAACCATTCGCGGATTATTTAATTAAATATATGAATATAGGAAATACTAACTATTTACTTACTCAAAATACACTTATTCCTTCAGCATATAAGAACCTCCTTCCTCCACAACTTCCTTTCCAGGCCTTTGAGTACCTGTCAACACATTCATCAATTCACATTTCATGCATATTCCAAATATTCATGTAAATGCTAGTTCTAATGCATTACAAGACCATCCCCTCTCTAATTCATACTATCATTTATTAAAAGAAAATTTCGAGTATTACATTCTCTCCCCCTTAAGAAAAATTCATCTTCGAATTTAAAAAAATAAAGGCTCACACTAAGACTAAAACTAATGAGAATCGGAACCTCTCATCTCCAGCTCGGCTTCTCGGGTATTTTCCTCGGCAGAAATATTCAACCACAAGACCCATCGATAAAACCCTTGAGCAAAGCTAACGAGAATCATGATCGACATCGCCTCCTCAGAAGTCAAATCTTCACTTACTTCCACACACCGAGGTTGCAACACAAGCGAAAGATAAGAAATACACTTCTATTTAGGGAGCATAAGCATGAGTGTCGAGTGAAAGGGCGTATAAGCGACAAGCATAGGCACAAATCCATTAATGGACAAATGCGAGGAAATTAAAATAGTTGATCGAGTTTTGATATCATTCTCGAATTAAATAAAATAAGTTGATCGAGCATTGATATCATTCTCGAATGATCTCGGTTGAATCTTTTGGAGGAAGGAAGGAACGACGAGAATCGAGGCACGCACAAATTCAAGACTTGGACCATTGGAATCTCCATCATTCCTTGTTCCCCTCGGCACGAGGACTCCTGATTGTACAAGGATTAGCATAAAGAATCATGAAAAGGTAGTTGACAAGCTTGGCCGGTGACGTTGATGCTTTGCTTGATCATCAAGCGGGACGAGACGTAAATCCACGCACAAAAGGGGAGAAATCATGTTGTTTTATATTAATCCAAGCGCCAATAAGCGGATCGTTTTGATGTCCAAGACGATATAATTATGTAATTTGGGTCGGAGTGTTATTAGGTAGGCCCACACGAATTTCTCCTTATTTTCGTTAAGCTGGCTCATAGAATCTAGGACTACGGTTGACTAGTCAACTCCTCTCTGGTTCTTGATTTGACTTTAGTTTTTTCATCTTTCTTTCTTTATTAATTCGTATTTAGTTTCTAGTTTCTTTTTCTTATGGGAATGAAGGATTTCGCACTATAAAAACCGCATGCAACTGAATATTTAAGGCTGGTGAGCATAATATTTCAATTTTCTACCTTGTGGAAAATCAAGTTATGGGTCCTTTCAAGAACTTTGCGAGCTAATCACGAGTCTCCCTTTCAACTATAGACATATCACTCACGTCCTTCTTTTCTTTTGTCTTCTTTATCTACCTTAGTTTCTAAATCAATTCGATTTGATCCTTACGCCCTACCGTATGGAGAAGAATAAAGAACTTGCAATTTCTTTTCTTTCTTTTATGCCTCTCTTTCTAATCCTTGTTTAGTATGATGGTTTGTTTCTATTTAGGGAGCATAAGCACGAGTGTCGAGTGAAAGCGCGTGTAAGCGGCAAGCATAGGCACGATCCATTGCTCGGACAAATGCAAGGAAATTAAATTAGTTGATCGAGTATTGATATCATTCTTGAATGAATGAAATCAGTTGATCAAGCATTGATATCATTCTCGAATGATCTCTATCGAATATTTTGGATGAAGGACGGAACGACGAGAATCGAGGCACGCCCAAATTCAGGACTTGGACAATTAGGATCTCCGTCATTCCATGTTCCTCTAGGTACGAGGACTCCTAATGGCACAAGGATTAGCGTAAAGAGTCATGAGAAGGTAATTGACAAGCTTGGTCGATGGAGTTGATGCTTTTCTTGATCATGAAGCGGGACGAGACCTAAATCCACGCACGAAAGGGAGAAATCATTTTGTTTTCGATTAATCCAAGCATAATACAAGTAAGAAGGCAACTGTTTTGATGTTTGGGACGTTTTGATGTCTGGGACGCATAAAATGAAGTAATTTGGGTCGTGGTCTTATTAGGTAGGCCCACGCCAATTTCTCCTTATTTTCGTTAAGCTGGCTCCTAAAATCTAGGACTACAGTTGACCAGTCATGATACGAACCAAACTAGCACAACAAATCCTACTCTAACAAGGAGTCTTGATGATGCAAATCCTACTAGCTCAAGGAATTCTAATCCAATAAGGAGTCCTGAATCAACTGGGAATCCTAATCCTGTAAGGAGTCCTGATGATATTAGAAGTTCAAGCAACGAAAGGAATCCTAATTCAACTAGGAGTCATAGTTCGATTCAAATTGCAAGTCAATGAGCTTATCCAAGACATTTGGGCTAAGGAAACATCAAGGCTTGAAGAATTGGATTTAAGTTCAAGGCTCATTAATCTATTTCAGTTTATTGGGCTTGAATGAATTTAATTGAGCTTAAGAAGACCAAAGCAGCTGAATTGGAGCATATGAAGACTTTGGGCCTAACTTGGCTTATCTTATGAGGCCCATCTATATGACTTATGTAAATTAGGGTTTTTATGGCTTATTTTAGGCAGCCACACATGTATTTTGACCTAATTAGGACTTTGTTTAAGTTATCTCTTGTAGTTAGGAAGGTTATCTTTATGCTAGATTAGATGTAAATCCTTATTACGTAAGTAAAAGTTCTATTCTTACTAAGACTTTGGATATTTCTTTAAAACATGTAAAATTCATATGCCTTTGGGAGATTATGATTAATTAAAGTTTTTACTTCCTTTCAAGCCAGAATTGCTTTGTTTAAGTAAGATTTCTATTCTTGTGTTCTTGTTTGAATGCAAAACTTACTTATCAAGGAGTTGATCTATTCTTGTGGCATACTTAAGATTGGGGTTTAAGGGACTTAGTTTTCCTTAGGTTCTAATTCTTGATCATCTTTCTGAGAAATCTGTCTTCTAACCTTTCTTAGGGGTTGAACCAAATTGGTTCTTGGGGTATTCATATTAATGTGTTGGGGGTTCGCAATTCAAAAGGGGTTCTCAAGCTTATTCGTGGAGGTTCCATATCAAGTCAACCCCTCTCTAGTTATTGATTTGGCTTTAGTTTATTCACCTTTCTTTATTTATTAATTCATATTTAGCTTCTAGTTTATTTTCCTTATGGAATGAAGGATTTTGCACTATAAATACCACATGCAACCGAATACCTGAGGCTAATGAGCATGCTATTTCAGTTTTCTACCTTATGGAAATCAAGTTATGGGTTCTTTCAAGAACTTTGCGAGCTAATCACGAGTCTCCCTCTCAAATATAGACATATCGCTCGCGTCCTTCCTTTCTTTGTGTTATTTGACTCCTGATGCACAAGAATTAGCGTCAGGAATCATGAGAAGGCAGTTGACAAGCTTGGTTGGTGGCATTGATTTGTTGCTTGATCATCAAGCGGGACAAGACGTAAATCCACGCGCGAAAGGGAGAAATCATGTTATTTTTTATTAGTCCAAGTATAATAAAAACATGAACGTGACTATTTTTTTGATTTCTGGGACGCATACAATGAAGTAATTTGGGTCAGAATGTTATTAGGTAGGCCCACACAAATTTCTCTTTACTTTCATTAAGATGGCTCATAGGATCTAGGACTACGGTTGACCAGTCAACTCCTATCTTGTTCTTGATTTGACTTTAGTTTATTGATCTTTCTTTATTTATTAATTCATATTTAGTTTCTAGTTTCTTTTTCTTATGGAATGAGGGATTTTGCACCATAAAAACCGCATGTAACCGAATACTTAAGGCTAATGAGCATACTATTTCAGTTTTCTACCTTGTGAGAGATAAAAAACATAGACTTATTGTTCGCGTACTTCCTTTCTTTTATGTTCTTTGTCTACCCTAGTGTCTAAATCAATTTGATTTGATCCTTACGCTCAACCGTAAAGAGAAGAACAAAGAACTTGTGATTTTTTTCCTTTCTTTTATGCTTCTCTTTCTAATCTTTATTTAGTATGATGGATTGGTTTTATTTAGGGAGCATAAGCACGAGTGTCGAGTGAAAGCACGTGTAAGCAGCAAGCATAGGCACAGAGCCATTGCTTGGACAAATGCAAGCAAATTAAATTAGTTGATCGAGTATTGATATCATTCTCAAATGAAATGAAATAAGTTGATTGAGCATTGATATCATTCTCGAATGATCTCAGTCGAATCTTTTGGAGGAAGGAGGAATGACGAGTATCGAGGCACGTCCAAATTCAGGAATTAAACCATTGGGATCTCCATCATTCCTTGTTCCTCTCGGCACGAGGACTCTTAATGGCATAAGGACTAGCGTAAAGAGTCATGAGAAGGCAGTTGACAAGGTTGGCCGGTGGCATTGATGCTTTGCTTGATCATCAAGCGGGACGAGACGTAAATCCATGCGTGAAAGGGAGAAATCATGTTGTTTTCGATTAATCCAAGCGTAATAAAAGCAGGAACACGACTGTTTTTGATGTCTGGGATGCATACAATGAAGTAGTTTATGTCAGAGTGTTATTAGGTAGGCCTACACGAATTTCTGCTTTTTTTCGTTAAGCTGGCTCATAGAATCTAGGACTACGGTTGTCCAGTCAACTCCTCTCCCGTTCTTGATTTGACTTTAGTTTATTCATCTTTCTTTATTTATTAATTCATATTTAGCTTCTAGTTTCGTTTTCTTATGGAATACATCCGAATATATGAGGGTAATAAGCATACTATGTTAGTTTTCTACCTTGTGAGAAATAAAAAACATAGACTTATTGATAGGAAATCTTCATCTTAGCAACCATACACCCCAATAACTAATGAGTTATAATACATATGGAATGCAAGAAAATACCCTCTAATCAAGATGATTCCAAAACCCAAGGATCTCCTTAAGTGAAGTTAGGGAAAACTAGTTCCAACAATGAAACTAGCACTTGAATTCAACTCCAAACGCCACAAACCAAGTATGATTTGATAAGCTAAGAATCAAACACAAGATTTTGGTTATAGAACGCCACAAACTAAAAAATAGTATGATAAGTTCAAAGTTCATGCAAGAACTTAAGCGAAAACACTCATAAAGAGCAAATAAAAATTATCATTCATCAATTAATTTTTACAAATGAAGTTGGCTTTGATTTTAATAGCCAAAACAAGACAAAGAAATCTAAATGGATGTCTTTTGAGCTTTCCCACATTTTTCCTTTTAATTCCCCTTAAAACTCATTCAAAGTGGCTGTTTTTACATTGATGGCACTCATTTTGTAACTCCCAAATGGCAACTAATCGTGTGCATCCATTTTGTAACTCTACACATAACACATATAACTCACACCTAATAAAATAATCCTTAATTAAATAAAGATAAACTAAAACAATTACTTAAACTAAAATCCAAAAAGATAAGAACCCACATAAATATGAATTAAGCCCAAAAGTCTAATCAAGGCCGTGTAGCTTTTATTCTTCAAAATGGACTAAATGCTTTATTATAAGGTTGGACTCTTGTTTTCATGCATGAGTTGCATTTCCATTTTGGACTTTTTGGTGTATGCCTTCACAATGGAATCTCATGGCAGCCTTGATTCATATCACTAATCGTTCGCGTCCTTCCTTTCTTTTATGCTCTTTGTCTACCCTAGTATTTAATTCAAATCGATTTGATCCTTACGCCCAGTCGTACGGATAAGAATAAAGAACTTGCGATTTCTTTCCTTTTCGGACCCGAAATCGTACCTATGTTCTGATTTTGTTCATTTCTTTTGTGCCTCTCTTTCTAATCTTTGTTTAGTATGATGGTTTGGTTCTATTTGGGGACCATAAGCACAAGTGTCGAGTGAAAGCGCGTGTAAGCGGCAAGCATAGGCTTCCATTGCTTGGACAAATGGACGAAAATTAAATTAGTTGATCGAGTATTGATATCATTCTCGAATGAAATGAAATCAGTTGATCGAGCATTGATATCATTCTCGAATGATCTCAGTCGAATCTTTTGGAGGAAGAAGTGAACTACGAGAATCGAGGGACACCCAAATACAGGACATTAGCCATTAGGATCTCCATCATTCCTTGTTCCTCTCGACACGAGGACTCCGGATGGCACAAGGACTCGCATAAGAAATCATGAGAAGGCAGTTGACAAGCTTGTTCAAAGGCGTTGATGCTTTGCTTGATCATCAAGCGGGATGAGACGTAAATCCACACGCGAAAGGGATAAATCATGTTGTTCTCGTTTAACCAAAGCGTAATACAGGCAGGAACGTAACCATTTTAATGTCTGGGATGCATACAATTAAGTAATTTGGGTCGAAGTGTTATTAGGTAGGCCCACACCAATTCCTCATTGTTTTTGTTAAGCTAGCTCACAAAATTTAGGACTACGGTTGACCAGTTAACTCTTCTGTGGTTATTGATTTGACTTTAGTTTATTCATCTTCTTTATTTATTAATTCGTATATAGCTTCTAGTTTCTATTTTTTATGGAATAAGGGATTTCACACCAAAGAAACTGCATGCAACCGAATAATTGAGGCTAATAAGCATACTATTTTAGTTTCCTACCTTGTGGGAAATCAAGTTATGGGTTCTTTCAAGAACTTTGCGAGTTAATCATAAGTTGCCCTCGCAAACATAGACTTGGCGCTCGCATCCTTCCTTTCTTTTGTGTTCTTTTTCAACTCTAGTCTCTAAATCAATTTGATTGGATCCTTACGACCAGCCATATGGAGAAGAATAAAGAACATACAATTTCTTTCCTTTCTTTTGTGCCTCACTTTCTAATCTTTGTTTAGTATGATGGTTTGGTTCTATTTAGGGAGCATAAGCACGAGTGTCAAGTGAAAGCGCGTGTAAGCGGCAAGCGTAGGCACAAATCCATTAATGGACAAATATGAGGAAATTAAATTAATTGATCGAGTTTTGATATCATTCTCGAATGAAATCAAATTAGTTGATCGAGCATTGATATCATTCTCGAATAATTTCGGTTTAATATTTTGGAGGAAGGAGGGAACGACGAGAATCGATGCACGCCCAAATTAAAAGTGGGCCAATTACAAGATCTAATGCTGAATGCATGAAGGAGGCTCTTAATGGACTTGTTCAAGAGATTTGGGCCAAGGATACATTAACCCATGGAGAGTTAGATTTAATTAAGGATCCTAGCCTTATTAATTTAATTCAATATGACGGGGTTAATGAAACCAAGCATAATGGTAGAATATGTGTACAAGGGGGAGAGCTTAATACATAAATAGGGAACAAGGGAAACACCACTTTAGCTTCCTATTTAGCTAAAGGGACTTCCAAATTAAATAGGAAGCACGGGAGCACGTTTTTAGCTTCCTCTCTTTGCCGAATTAGAGTATTCTTCATTGGGAAATAAGGAGGTAGCTCCACACTTTATTGTTTAGGAAGTTTTGCTTGATTTTTTAGTCATTCCTTATTTAGTAAAGATTGACTATTCCTTATTCTATTATTTAGGAAACTTTTATTTAGCATATCTTTTAGATAATTTCTAATTAGTTTATTTCCTTTATGCTACTTAGGAATTAGATTTATTTCTTTCACTATATAAACTAAGTGTAACCATATTATTGAAGTGAATGAATATTTTAAGTTAAACATATTTGTGAGAATTATTCTTGCTTAGTTGTTCGAAAGAACTTCGAACTTATCAAGAACTTGTCCTTGTGGCGTTCAACATAGACTTATCACTCACCTTCCACCTTTCTTGAGTGTGGCATCAACAATCTTTCTTATACTAAGGTTCAAGGTACAAGTTATCTTTGGCTCAAGGTTATCAAAGTTCAGATTTAGCTTTCTTGGGAATTTTATTCCAATTCCGCGTGCTGGGTCTTGTGACATGTTGCCTAGGTTCCCATCAGTTGGTATCAGAGCTAAGTCTTTAAATCTGTTCTATCTATCCTTTACTTTATTGTGTTATTCTTTTAATTTTTTATTTCTATAAATTTCTAGTCTTGTTCTTTCCTATAGTCGGAATTTTCTTTTTTGTTTCTTAAAACCAAAAGTTTCTCTTTAAATTTCTATCCCAAAATTTCATTTTCTTGTATTCTTGAGTTTCTTTTGTTAGATCTAGTGTGTGTGATTATATATAAAAGGAAAAATAGGTTGCCTGTTTCAAAATCAAAAGAGTGGTGAAAGGCTTATTTGAACATAAACGCTAGAGTTTGACATATTTGAGTGCAAACACGAGAGCTTGTGTGCATTGTGAGATGTTTCATCAAGAGGAGTTTGCTAGACAACATTATGAAAAGTCTCTACGAAAGTTTTGTACTCCTAAACCTAACCAAAGAGGTTAGCAAGACAACCATGTCAAGTTAAGGATGGTGAGAGCTTAATACATAAAGAGGGAACAAGAGAAACACCACTTTAGCTTCCTATTTAGCTAAAGGGACATCCAAATTAAATAGGAAGCATGGGTGCACGTTTTTAGCTTTCTCTCTTTGCCAAATTGGAGTATTCTTCATTAGGAAATAAGGAGGTAGCTCCACACTTCATTGTTTAGGAAGTTTTGCTTGATTTATTAATCAATCCTTATTTAGTAAAGATTGACTATTCCTTATTCTATTACTCATGAAACTTTCATTTAGCATATCTTTTAGATAATCTTTAATTAGTTTATTTCCTTTATGCTATTTAGGAATTAGATTTATTTTTTTTCATTATATAAACTAAGTGTAACCATATTATTGAAGGGAATGAATATTTTGAGTTAAACATATTTGTGAGAATTATTCTTGCTTGGTTCTTTGGAAGAACTTCAAACTTATCAAGAACATGTCCTTGTGGCGTTTAACATCGACTTATCACTCACCTTCTACCTTTCTTGAATGTGGCATCAACAATCTTTCTTATACTAAGGTTCAAGATATAAGTTATCTTTGGGTCAAGGTTATCAAATTTCAGATTTAGCTTTCTTGGGAATTTTATACCAATTCCGCGTGTTGGGTCTTGTCACAAATAGCCAAGGTTCACATCACTTTCTTTATTTATTAGTATGCATTTAGCTTCTAGTTTCTTTTTCTTATGGAATGATGGATTTCGCACCATTAAAACCGCATGTAACCGAATACTTGAGGATAATGAGCATACTATTTCAGTATTCTACCTTGTAGGAAATCAAGTTATGGATTCTTTTAAGAACATTGCGAGCTAATCACCAGTCGACTTAGCAAACATACACTTATCGCTCGCGTCCTTCCTTTCTTTTGTGCTCTTTGTCTACCCTAGTGTCTAATTCAATTTGATTTGCTTCTTACAGTCAGCCGTACCGAGAAGAACAAAGAACTTGCGATCTCTTTCCTTTCTTTTGTGCCTTTCTTTCTAATCTTTGTTTAGTATGATGGTTTAGTTCTATTTGGGGAGCATAAGTACGAGTGTCGAGTGAAAGCACGTGTAAGCGGCAAGTATAGGCATAGATCCATTGCTGGGACAAATAGGAGAAAATTAAATTAGTTGATCGAGTATTCATATCATTTTTGAATGAAATGAAATCAGTTGATCTAGCTTTGATATCATCCTCAAATGATCTCAGTCAAATCTTTTGGAGGAAGGAGGGAACGACGAGAATTGAGGCACGCCCAAATTCAGGACTTGGACCACTGGGATCTCCATCATTCCTTGTTCCTCTCAGCACGAGGACTCCTGATGGCACAAGGATGAGCATAAAGAATCATGAGAAGGCAGTTGACAAGCGTGGCCGGTGGCATTGATGCTTTGCTTGATCATCAAGCAGGACGAGATGTAAATCCACGTACGAAAAGGAGAAATCATGTTGTTTTCGATTAATCTAAGCATGATACATGCAGGGAACGCGACCATTTTGATGTCTGGGACATATACAATGAAGTAATTTGGGTCAGAGTGTTATTGGGGAGGCCCACACCAATTTCTCCTTGTTTTCGTTAAGCTGGCTCATAGAATCTAGATCACGCTGACCAAATAACTCTCTAGTTCTTGATTTGACTTTAGTTTATTGATATTTATTTATTTATTTATTTGTATTTAGCTTCTAGTTTCTTTTTCTTATGTAATGAGGAATTTCGCACCATAAAAACCGCATTCAACCGAATACTTGAGGCTAATGAGCATACTATTTCAGTTTTCTACCTTGTGGGAAATCAAGTTATGGGTTCTTTCAAGAACTTTGCGAGCTAATCATGAGTCGCCCTCGCAAACATAGACTTATCACTCATGTCTTTCCTTTCTTTTGTGTTCTTTCTCTACCCTAGTATCTAAATTAAATCGATTTGATCCTTACGCCCAGCCGTACGGAGAAGAACAAAGAACTTGTGAACTCTGTCCTTTCTTTTGTTCCTCTCTTTCTAATCTTTGTTTAGTATGATGGTTTGGTTTTATTTGGCGAGTATAAGCACGAGTGTCGAGTGAAAGCGCGTGTAAGCGGCAAGCATAGGCACAGATCAAATGCAAGGAAATTAAATTAGTTGATCGAAGATTGATATCATTCTTGAACGAAATGAAATCAGTTGATCGAGCATTGATATCATTCTTGAATGATCTCAATTGAATCTTTTGGAGGAAGGAGGGAACGAAGAGAATCCAGGGACGCCCAAATTCAGGACTTAGACCATTGGGATCTCTATCATTCCTTATTCCTCTCAGTAGAGGACTCTTGATGGCGTAAGGATTAGCATAAAGAATCATGAGAAGGCAGTTTACAAGCTTGGCCGGTGGCATTAATGTTTTGCTTGATCATCAAGTGAGACGAGACATAAATCCACGCTTGAAAGGGAGAAATCATGTTGTTTTCGATTAATCCAAGCGTAATACAAGCAAGAACACGATCGTTTTGATGTCTGGGACGCATAAAATGAAGTAATTTGGGTCAGAGAGTTATCAGGTAAGCCCACACGAATTTGTCCTTGTTTTCATTAAGCTGGCTCATAAAATCTAGGACTACGGTTGACTAGTCAACTCCTATCTAGTTCTTGATTTGACTTTAGTTTATTCATCTTTATTTATTTATTAATTCATTTTTAGATTCTAGTTTCTTTTTCTTAAGGAATGAGGGATTTTGCATCATAAAAATTGCATGCAACCGAATATTTGAGGCTAATGAGCATACTATTTCAGTTTCCTACCTTGTGGGAGAGCAAAAACATAGACTTATCACTCGCGTCCTTTCTTTTATGTTCTTTGTCTACCCTAGTGTCTAAATCAATTAGATTTGATCCTTACGCCCAACCGTATGAAGAAGAATAAAGAACTTGCGATTTCTTTCCTATCTTTTGTGCCTCTCTTTCTAATCTATGTTTATTATGATGGTTTGGTTCTATTTGGTGAGCATAAGCACGAGTGTCGAGTGAAAGCGTGTGTAAGCAGCAAGCATAGGCACAGATCCATTGCTTGGACAATGCAAGGAAATTAAATTCATTGATCGAGTATTGATATCATCGAATGAAATAAAATCAGTTGATCGAGTAGTGATATCATTCTCGAATGATCTTGGTCGAATCTTATGGAGGAAGGAGGGAACGACGAGAATCGAGGCACTCCCAAATTCAGATCCATTGGGATCTTCAACATTCCTTATTCCTCTAGGCACAAGGACTCCTGATGGCACAAGTATTAGCATAACGAATCATGAGAAGGCAGTTGACAAGCTTGGCTGTTGTCGTTGATGCTTTTATTAATACAAGCAAAAGGGAGAAATCATGTTGTCTTTTATTAATACAAGCAGGAATGCAACCGTTTTGATATCTAGGACGCATAAAATGAAGTAATTTGGATCGGAGTGTTATTAGGTAGGCCCACACAAATTTCTCCTTGTTTTCATTAAGCGGGCTCATAGAGTCTAGGACTACAATTGACCAGTCAACTCCTCTCTGGTTCTTGATTTGACTTTAGTTTATTCATCTTTCTTTATTTATTAATTCGTATTTAGCTTCTAGTTTCTTTTTCTTATGGAATGAGGGATTTCACAGCATAAAAACTGCATGCAACCGAATACGAATTAGCATACTATTTCAGTTTTCTACCTTGTGGGAAATCAAGTTATGGGTTCTTTCAAGAACTTTGCGAGCTAATCACGAGTCACCCTCGCAAACGTAGACTTATCGCTCCTGTCCTTCCTTCCTTTTGTGTTCTTTGTCTCCTCTAGTGTCTAATCAATTTGATTTGCTCCTTACGCCCAACCGTATGGAGAAGAACAAAGAACTTGCAATTTCTTTCCTTTATTTTGTGCCTCTCTTTCTAATCTTTGTTTAATATGATAGTTTGGTTCTATTTAGGGAGCATAAGCACGAGTGTCGAGTGAAAGCACGTGTAAGCGGCAAGCATAGGCATAGAACCATTGCTTGGACAAATGCAAGCAAATTAAGTTAGTTGATCGAGTATTGATATCATTCTCGACTAAAATGAAATCAATTGATCGAGCAGTGATATCATTCTCAAATGATCTCGATCGAATCTTTTGGAGGAAGGAGGGAACAACGAGAATCGAGGCACACCCAAATTTAGGACTTGGACCATTGGGATCTCCATCATTCCTTGCTCCTCTCGGCAGAGGACTCCTGATGGCACAAGGATTAGCATAAAGAATCATGAGAAGGCAGTTGACAAGCTTGGACGGTGGCGTGGATGCTTTGCTTGATCATCAAGCGGGACGAGACGTAAATCCACATGTGAATGGGAGAAATCATGTTATTTTTTATTAACCCAAGCATAATACAAGCAAGAATGCGACCGTTTTGATTTTTGGGACGCATACAATGAAGTAATTTGGGACGGAGTGTTATTAGGTAGGCCCACACGAATTTCTCCTTTTTTTGGTTAAGCTGGCTGATAGAATCTAGGACTACGGTTGACCAGTCAACTCCTCTATGGTTCTTGATTTGACTTTACTTTATTCATCTTTCTTTATTTATTAATTGATATTTACTTTCTAGTTTTCTCTTCTTACGGAATGAGGGATATGCAACTGTTATACGAACCAAACTAGTACAATGAATCCTACACCAATAAGGAGTCTTGATGATGCAAATCCTACTAGCTCAAGAAATTCTAATCCAATAAGGAGTCCTAACTCAACTAGGAATCCTAATCCTACACGGAGTCTTGATGATATTAGGAGTTTAAGTAACAAAAGGAATCCTAATTCAACTAAGAGTCATAGCTCGATTCAACTTGCAAGTCAATGAGCTTAGTCAAATTCATAAATATACACGTTTTATAGGGTTATTTTCTTATATAGACAAATATACACCTTTTATGGGGTTGTTTTCTCATATTATAAAATAAACTTATTTAAGTGGTTGTTTTCCCATACTAAAAAATATACCAAAATTATGGGGTTATTCTCTCCGATTGATAAATATCCCCATATTATGGGGTTGTTTTCTCATATTAAAAAATTTACCTCTTCTACGAGGCTATTTTCTCAGAGTTGCAATTGTACTACTTTTACGAGGATATTTTCTTTTATTAATAAATATACCACTTTTACGGGATTTTTTTTCTCATATTAAATTATTAGTAGTATTATGGGGTTGTTTTGTCAAATTCATAAATTTACATGTTTTACGGGGTTAATTTCTTATATCGACAAATATACCCATTTTACGGGGTTGTTTTCTCATACTCTAAAATTAACCTATTTAAGGGGTTGTCTTCCCATACTCAAAAATATACCAAAATTACGGGGTTATTTTCTCCGATTGATAAATATCCCCATATTACGGGGTTGTTTTCTCATATTAAAAAATTTACCTCTTCTACGAGGCTGTTTTCTCAGACTCGCACTTACACTACTTTTACGGGGTTATTTTCTCAGATTCATAAATATACACATTTTACGGAGTTATTTTCTCATATTGATAAATATTCCACTTTTACGGGGTCGTTTTTTCATATAAATTATTAGCACTATTATGGAGTTGTTTTGTCAAATGCATAAATGTACACGTTTTACAAGGATATGCTTTTATATCCACAAATATACTCCTTTTACGGTGTTATTTTCTCATATTATAAAATTAACCCACTTAAGGGATTGTTTTCTTATACTCACAAATATACTAAAATTACGAGGTTATTTTCTCCGATTGATAAATATCTTGGTATTACGGGGTTGTTTTCTCATATTGAAAAATTTGCCCCTTCTACGAGGCTGTTTTCTCAAACTTGCATTTACACTATTTTTACGGGTTGTTTTTTCAGATTCATGAATATACACGTTTTACGGGGTTATTTTCTTATATTGATAAATATACCACTTTTACGGGGTCGTTTTCTCATATTAAATTATTAGCACTATTATGGGGTTGTTTTGTCAAATTCATAAATTTACCCGTTTTACGGGGCCATTTTCTTATATTGTTAATTATACCACTTTTACAGGGTCTTTATCTCATATTAAATTATTAGCTTATTATAGGGTTGTTTTATCAAATTCAGAAATTTACATGTTTTATGGGGTTATTTTCTTATATCGACAAATATACCCCTTTTACACGGTTGTTTTCTCATACTCTAAAATTAACTCATTCAAGGGGTTGTTTTCCCAAACTCACAAATATACCAAAATTACATGGCTATTTTCTCCGGTTGATAAATATCCCCGTATTACGGGGTTGTTTTCTCATATTAAAAAATTTACCCCTTCTACGAGGCTGTTTTCTCAAACTCCCAATTACACTATTTTTACGAGGTTGTTTTCTGAGATTCATAAAAATACACGTTTTAAGGGGTTATTTTCTTATATTGACAATTATACCACTTTTACAGGGTCGTTTTCTCATCTTAGATTATTAACACTATTATGGTATTATTTTGTCAAATTCTTAAATTTACATGTTTTACGGGGTTATTTTCCTATATCGACAAATATACCCCTTTTACGGGGTTATTTTCTCATACTCTAAAATTAACCCATTTAAGGGGTTGTTTTCCCATACTCACAAATTTACCAAAATTATAGGGTTATTTTCTTCGATTGATAAATATCCCCGTATTACGGGGTTGTTTTCTAATTTTTATAAATATACACTTCTTATAGGGTTGTTTTGTCATATTAAAATATTTACCCATTGTACGAGACTGTTTTATCATACTAGCATTTACACTACTTTTACGGGTTAATTTTTCATATTCATAAATATACACGTTTTACGGAGTTATTTTCTTATATTGATAAATATGCCACTTTTACGCAGTTGTTTTCTCATATTAAATTATTAGCGCTATTATGGGGTTTTTTATTCAAATTCAGAAATATACATGTTTTACGAGGTTATTTTCTTATATCATTAAATATACCCCTTTTGCGGCATTGTTTTCTCATATTATAAAATTAACCCATTTAAGGGGTTGCTTTCTCATACTCACAAATGTACCAAAATTACGGGGTTGTTTTCTCATATTAAAAAATTTACCCCTTCTACGAGGCTGTTTTCTCAGACTCTCAATTACACTATGTTTACAGGTTTGTTTACTCAGATTCATAAATATATATGCTTTATGGGGTTATTTTCTTATATTGACAAATATACCACTTTTACGGGTTCATTTTCTCATATTAAATTATTAGCACTATTATGGGACTGTTTTTCAAATTCATAAATATACACGTCTTACGGGGTTATTCTTTAATATCGAAAAATATACACCTTTTATGGGGTTGTTTTCTCATATTTTAAAATTAACTCATTTAAGGGGTTGTTTTCCCATACTAAAAAAAATATACCAAAATTACGGGGTTATCTTCTCCAATTGATAAATATCCCCATATTGCAAGGTTGTTTTCTCACAATAAAAAATTTACCCCTTCTACGAGGCTGTTTTCTCAAGCTCGCAATTACACTACTTTTACGAGATTATTTTCTTATATTGATAAATATACCACTTTTACGGGGTCGTTTTCTCATATTAAATTATTAGAACTATTATGGGGTTGTTTTGTCAAACCCTAAATTTAAACTATTGAAGGGGTTATTCTCCCATACTCACAAATATACCAAAATTATGTGGTTATTTTCTCCGATTGATACATATCCCCGAATTACGGATTTATTTTCTCCAATTGATAAATATCCCCGTATCACGGTGTTGTTTTGTCATATTAAAAAATTTACCCCTTCTACGAGGCTATTTTCTCAAACTCGCAGTTACACTACTTTTACGGGGTTGTTCACTCAGATTCATAAATATACACGTTTTACGGAGTTATTTTCTTATATTGATAAATATACCACTTTTACGGGTTTGTTTTCTCATATTAAATTATTAAAACTATTATGGGTTTTTTTTAAATTCATAAATATACACGCTTCACGGGTTATTTTCTTATATCGACAAATATACACCTTTTACGAGGGTTGTTTTCTCATATTATAAAAATAACTCATTTAAGGGGTTGTTTTCCCATACTAAAAAATATACTAAAATTATGGGGTTATTTTCTCAGATTGATAAATATCCCCATATTGCAAGGTTGTTTTCTCATATTAAAAAATTTACCCCTTCTATGAAGCTGTTCTCTAAGGTTCGCAATTACACTACTTTTACGAGGTTATTTTCTTATATTAATAAATATACCACTTTTACGGGGTCGTTTTCTCATATTAAATTATTAGTACTATTATGGGGTTGTTTTGTCAAAGTCTAAAATTAAACCATTTAAGGGGTTATTCTCCCAAACTCACAAATATACCAAAATTACGTGGTTATTTTGTTCAATTGATACATATCCCCGTATTACGGGTTTATTTTCTCCGATTGATAAATATTCCCGTATCACAGGGTTGTTTTCTCATATTAAAATGTTTACCCGTTCTACGAGGCTGTTTTCTCATACTCGCAATTACACTACTTTTACGGGGTTGTTTTCTCAGATTCATAAATATACACGTTCTACGAGGTTACTTTCTTATATTGATAAATATACCACTTTTACGGGGTCATTTTCTCATATCAAATTATTAGCACTATTATGGGGTTGTTTTGTCAAATTCATAAAAGTATACGTTTTATGGGGTAATTTTCTTATATCGACAAATATACACCTTTTTTTATGGGGTTGTTTGCTCATATTATAAAATTAACTCATTTAAGGGGTTGTTTTCCCAAACTAAAAAATATAACAAAATTACGAGGTTATTTTCTTCGATTGATAAATATCCCATATTGCACGGTTGTTTTCTCATATTAAAAAATTTACCCTTTCTACGAGGCTGTTTTCTAAGACTCGCAATTACACTACTATTATGAGGTTTTTTTCTTATATTGATAAATATACCACTTTTACGGGGTTATTTTCTCATATTAAATTATTAGCACTATGATGGTGTTGTTTTGTCAAACTCTAAAATTAAACCATTTAAGGCGTTATTCTCCCATATTCATAAATATACCAAAATTACAAGGTTATTTTCTCTAATTGATTCATATCCCCGTATTACGGGTTTATTTTCTCTGATTGATAAATATCCCTGTATTACGGAATTATTTTCTCATATTAAAAAATTTACCCCTTCTACGAGGCTGTTTTGTTGGACTCGCAGTTACTACTTTTACGGGGTTGTCTTCTGAGATTCAGAACTACACATTTTACGGGATTAGTTTCTTATATTGATAATTATACCACTTTTACAGGGTTGTTTTCTCATATTAAATTATTAGCACTATTATGGGGTTGTTTTGTCAAATTCCTAAATTTACACGTTTTACAGGGTTATTTTCTTATATCGACAAATATACTGCTTTTACAGGGTTGTTTTCTCACACTCTAAAGTTAACCCATTTAAGGGGTCGTTTTTCCATACTCACAAATATACCAAAATTACGGGGTTATTTTCTCCGATTGATAAATATCCCCGTATAACGAGGTTGTTTTCTTATATTAAAAAATTTACCCCTTCTACGAGGCTGTTTTCTCAGACTCGCAGTTACACTACTTTTACAAGGTTGTTTTCTGAGATTCATAAATATACTCGTTTTACGGGGTTATTTTCTTATATTGATAAATATAAAAATTTTATGAGGTTATTTTCTGATATGAAATTATTAACACTATTATAGGGTTGTTTTGTCAAATTCATAAATTTACACGTTTTACAGGGTTATTTTCCTATATCGACAAATATACCCCTTTTATGGGGTTGTTTTCCCATACTCACAAATATACTAAAATTACGGGGCTATTCTTTTCAATTGATAAATATTTTCGTGCTACAGCGTTGTTTGCTCATATTAAGAAATTTACCCCTTCTACGAGGTTGTTTTCTCACACTCGCAATTACACTACTTTTATGGGGTTGTTTTCTCAGATTCATAAATATACACGTATTACGGGGTTATTTTCTTATATTGATAAATATACCATTTTTTCAGGGTTGTTTTCTCATATTAAATTATTAGCACTATTACGGGGTTGTTTTATCAAAAGCATAAATATACACGTTTTACAGGGTTATTTTCTTATATAGATAAATATACACCTTTTATAGGGTTGTCTTCTCATATTACAAAATTAACTCATTTAAGGGATTGTCTTGCCATACAAAAAAATTTACCAAAATTACGGGGTTATTTCTTCGATTGATAAATATCCCCCTATTGCGGGGTTGTTTTCTCATATTAAAAAATTTACCCCTTCTACGAGGCTGTTTTCTCAAACTCGCAAATACATTACTTTTACGACGTTATTTTCTTATATTGATAAATATACCACTTTTACGGGGTCGTTTTCTCATATTAAATTATTAGCAGTATTATATGGTTATTTTGTCAAATTAATAAATATACAAGTTTTACAGGGTTATTTTCTTATATCGACAAATATACACCTTTTATGGGGTTGTTTTCTCTTATTATAAAATTAACTCATTTAAGGGGTTATTTTCCCATACTAAAAAATATACTAAAATTACGGGGTTATTTTCTCCGATTGATAAATATCTCCATATTGCGGGGTTGTTTTCTCATATTAAAAAATTTACGCTTTTTTCGAGGCTGTTTTCTCATACTCGAAATTACACTACTTTACGAGGCTATTTTCTTATATTGATAAATATACCACTTTTACGGGGTCGTTTTCTCATATTAAATTATTAGCACTATTATAGGGTTGTTTTGTCAAACTCTAAAATTGAACCATTTAAAGGGTTACTCTCCCATACTCACAAATATACTAAAATTACGGTTTTATTTTGTCCGATTGATACATATCCCTGTATTACGGGTTTATTTTCTCCGATTGATAAATATCCTCGTATTACGGGGTTGTTTTCTCAAATTCATAAATATACACATTTTACGGGGTTATTTTCTTATATTGAGAATTATACCACTTTTACGGGGTCGTTTTCTCATATTAAATTATTAGCACTATTATAGGGTTGTTTTATCAAATTCATAAATTTACACGTTTTATGGGATTATTTTATTATATCGACAAATATACCGCTTTTACAGGGTTGTTTTGTTATATTCTAAAATTAACCCATTTAAGGGGTTGTTTTTCCATACTCACAAATATACCAAAATTACGGGGTTATTTTCTCCGATTGATAAATATCCCCGACACAGGTTGTTTACTCATATTAAAAATTTGCTCTCTCCACGAGGTCGTTTCTTCATACCGCAATTACACTACTTTTACAAGGTTGTTTTCTCAGATTCATAAATATATGCGTTTTATGGGGTTATTTTCTTGTATTGATAAATATACCACTTTCATGGGGTCAATTTCTCATATTAAATTATTAGCCCTATTTTAGGGTTATTTTGTCAAATTCATAAATATACACGTTTTACGGAGTTATTTTCTTATATCGATAAATATACCCCTTTTACAGGGTTATTTTCTCATGTTATAAATTAACCCATTTAAGGGGTTGTTTTCTCATACTCACAAATATACAAAAATTATGGGGTTATTTTCTCCGATTGATAAATATCTCCATTTTACAGGGTTGTTTTCTCATATTAAAAAATTTACCCCCTCTACGAGGCTATTTTCTGAGACTCCCAATTACACTACTTTTACGGGGTTGTTTTCTTAGATTAATAAATATACACGTTTTACGGGATTATTTTCTTATATTGATAAATATAAAACTTTAACGAGGTCGTTTTCTCATATTAAATTATTAACACTATTATGGGGTTGTTTTGTCAAATTCATAAATTTACACATTTTACGGGGTTATTTTCCTATATCGACAAATATACCCCTTTTACAGAGTTGTTTTCTCACATTCTAAAATTAACCCATTTAAGGGGTTGTTTTCCCGTACTCAGATACCAAAATTACGGGTTTATTTTTTCCGATTGATAAATATCCCCGTATTACGAGGTTGTTTTCTCATATTAAAAAATTTACCCCTTCTACGAGGTTGTTTTCTCAGACTCTCAATTATACTACTTTTACGGGGTTGTTTTCTCAGATTTATATATATACACGTTTTACAGGGTTATTTTCTTATATTGATAAATATACCACTTTTATGGGGTTTGTTTTCTCATATTAAATTATTAGCACTATTATGGAGTTGTTTTGTCAAATTCATAAATATACACGTTTTATGAGGTTATTTTCTTATATAGACAAATATACACCTTCTATAGGGTTGTCTTCTCATATTATAAAATTAACTCATTTAAGGGGTTGTTTTCCCATACTAAAAAATTTACCAAAATTACGGGGTTATTTTCTACCGATTGATAAATATTCCCATATCATGCGGGGTTGTTTTCTCATATTAAAATTTACTCCTCTACGAGGTCGCTTTCTCGACCGCAATTACACTACTTTTACTAGGTTATTTTCTTATATTGATAAATATACCACCTTTACGGGGGTCGTTTTCTCATATTAAATTATTAGGACTATTATGAAGTTATTTTGTCAAATTAATAAATATACATATTTTACGGGGTTATTTTCTTATATCGACAAACATACACCTTTTATGGGGTTGACCAGTCAACTCATCTCTCGTTCTTGATTTTACTTTAGTTTATTCATCATTCTATAGTTATTAATTTGCATGTAGCTTCTAGTTTCTTTTCCTTATGGAATGAGGCATTTCACACCATAAAAACCCTATGCAACCGAATATTTGAGGCTACTGAGCATATTATTTCAGTTTTCTACCTTCTGGGAGATAAAAAACATAGACTTATCGCTTGCGTCCTTCCTTTCTTATGCGTTCTTTGTCTACCCTAGTGTCTAAATCAATTCGATTTGATCCTTATGCCCAACCGTATGGAGAAGAACAAAGAAATTGCGATTTCTTTCCTTTCTTTTGTGCCTCTCTTTGTAATCTTTGTTTAGTATGATTGGTTGGTTTTATTTGGGGAGCATAAGTACGAGTGTCGAGTGAAAGCACGTGTAAGAGCAAGCATAGGCACAGATCCATTGCTTGGACAAATGCAAAGAAATTAAATTAGTTGATCGAGTATTGATATCATTCTCGAATGAAATGAAATCAGTTGATCGGGCATTGTTGATCGGGCATTGATATCATTCTCGAATGAAATGAAATCAGTTGATCGAGCATTGATATCATTGTCAAATTATCTCGATCAAATCTTTTGGAGGAAGGGGTGAACGACGAGACTTGAGGGCACGCCAAAATTCAGGACATGGACCATTGGAATCTCCATCATTCCTTGTTCCTCTCGGCACGAGGACTCTTGATGGCATAAGGATTAGCATAAGGAATCATGAAAAGGGAGTTGATAAGCTTGGACGGTCGTGTGGATGCGTTGCTTGATCATCAAGCGGGATGAGACGTAAATCCACGCATGAAAAGGAGAAGTCATGTTGTTTTCGATTGATCCAAGCATGACAAAAGTAGGAACGCGACCGTTTTGATGTCTGGGACGCATACATTGAAGTAATTTGTGTCGAAGTGTTATCAAGTAGGCCTATATTTATTTCTCTTTATTTTCATTAAGATGGCTCATAGAATCTAGGACGACGGTTGACAAGTCAACTCCTCTCTTCTTTTGATTTGACTTTAGTTTATTCATATTTATTTACTTATTAACTTGTATTAAGCTTTTAGTTTCTTTCTCTTATGGAATGAGGGATTTTGCACCATAAAAATCGCATGCAACCGAATATTTGAGGCTAATGAGCATACTATTTCAGTTTTCTACCTTGTGGTAAATAAAAAACATAGACTTATCACTCGCGTCCTTCCTTTCTTTTGTGTTGTTTTTCTACCCTTGTGCCTAAATCAAATCGATTCGATCCTTACGCCTAGCCGTATGGAGAAGAACAAAGAACTTGCGATCTCTTTCCTTGTCGGACCAAAAATCATACCTATGTTCTGATTTTGTTCATTTCTTTTGTGACTCTCATTCTAATCTTTGTTTAGTATGATGGTTTTGTTCTATTTGGGGAGCATAAGCACGAGTGTCGAGTGAAAGCGTGTGTAAGCGGCAAGCATATGCACAGATCCATTGCTTGGACAAATGCAAGGAAATTAACTTAGTTGATCGAGTATTGATATCATTCTCGAATGAAATGAAATTAGTTGATCAAGTATTGATATCATTCTCAAATGATCTCGATCGAATCTTTTCGAGGATGGAGGGAACGACGAGAATTGAGGCCATTAGGATCTCCATCAATCCTTGTTCCTCTCAGCACGAGGATTCCTGATGGCATAAAGATTAGCGTAAAGAATCATGAGAAGGCAATTGACAAGCTTGGTGAGTGGCGTTGATGCTTTGCTTGATTATCAAGCGGGACGAGATGTAAATCCACGCACGAAAGTGAGAAATTATGTTGTTTTTGTTGAATCCAAGCGTAATACCAGCAGGAACGCGATCGTTTTGATTTCTGGGATGCATACAATGAAGTAATTTAGGTCGGAATGTTATTAGGTAGCCCCACACGAATTTTTCTTTATTTCGTTGTCAGCTCATAGAATCGACTACTAGCTGACCAATCAACTCATCTCTAGTTCTTGATTTTACTTTAGTTTATTCATCATTCTTTATTAATTAATTCGCATTTAGCTTTTAGTTTCTTTTTCTTATGGAATGATGGATTTCGCACCATAAAAACCATATGCAACCGAATATTTGAGGCTAATGAGCATATTATTTCAATTTTCTACCTTCTGGGAGATAAAAAACATAGACTTATCACTCGTGTTCTTCCTTTCTTTTGCGTTCTTTGTCTACCCTAGTGTCTAAATCAATTTGATTTGATCCTTATGCCCACCGCATAAAAGAAGAACAAAGAACTTGCTTTTATCCTTTCTTTTGTGTCTCTCTTTCTAATCTTTGTTTAGTATGATAGGTTGGTTTTATTTTGGGAGCATAAGCACGAGTGTCGAGTGAAAGTGCTTGTAAGCGACAAGCATAGGCACAAATCCATTGCTTGGACAAATGCAAGGAAATTAAATTAGTTGATCGAGTATTGATGTCATTCTCGAATGAAATGAAATCAATTGATCGAGCATTAATATCATTCTGGAATGATCTCGGTCGAATCTTTTGGAGGAAGGAGGGAACGACGAGAATTGAGGCATGCCTAAATTCAGGACTTGGACCATTGGGATCTCCATCACATAAATTGAATACGAGATTGACATAATCAAAGTTCACAGTGTAAGGTTATAAATTCGCAAGGAACTCAAGTAACACCTCTTTAACCCGGCCAAATTGACATGTTGAATATAGTGAAATTGCTTTCAAGAACAGAAGATAAAGAGGGACAATCAAGTACTAGTGTGTGAATTAAGTCATTAATTGCGAAAGAATAAACTAAACTTGAATGTCATGCAAACCCTAGGTCCTATATCCTAAGCATGGTCCATTATCATTGCTTTTAAACAATTAAGGGATACCCACCCCATACTTGAGTATAACACTGTCCACAGTGTTAGAAAAATTAACACTAGGTATAGTATATAGATCACAACCCTTGAAAAGTCTAAAGTTAGTGTTCATTTCAAAATGGGAAAGCATACTACTAAAATAAATTAACATGAAAGGAAAAATGAAAGGAAATAACATAAAATTAAGCATGCAGAAAGACAAGAAAATAAAATAAAGGAAAGAAAATAAAAAGAAAAAGGAAAAAGAAAAGTAGCACGAGTTTTTGTTTCACTTGTTGGAATCTGCTGATGGTGTATCCTCACTGGTTGGATCTGCTAGAAGATGAGGAGTAGGAAAAGTCACTGAAGGAGGGGGCGGTAGTGGCTCAAGATCCGTGAAGCATCCTGCCATATCGAACTCGATATCATCGATGAACCGCTGATTTTATGCTATAGTGTCCATCATCTTTTTCATCTGCTCCACTATTAAGTCTGTCTGGATGCTTGCCTTTCCAACCTCCTATAAGCTCAAGCATACTGCTCAAACCGCCAAATCAGGCTCCTAGTCTCCTCTTGAACCGCCTAAACCGAGTATAGTGTTGCTGCTTGTACATCGCGACTGATCTAGCTCTGGCCACCCAAAGCACTAATCCCGAGCACTTCATGTCCCTTCAGAATAAGAGGATGAGGCTCCAGTGTAGGCATAAACACTCTAGCCGGGTTAGGAATCCTAACATCCGGATCCCACCGACGAATCTTGGGCTCCTCTAGCCGCTGCCTCTCTAGCCTTCTTGATTATTGTGTTCACAAGCCTGTATTCTATACTGTGTGGATGTTTAGTAGCCATGATCATCTGCATGTTGATCATCTATCTGATCCCTAATAGTGTCATGTCACTAATATTTGAAAGCTCTGACAGACAATCTTTCAATACATCCAGTCTCTTGGCTAACCTAGTCACATAATGGCCAAAACAAAGAATGCATCTTCTTCAGCGCCTACTATAAATGAACGGATTTTTCGAGCTAACAAATATTCCAAGTCAAGCTTCTTCTGATGTTGCATAGCCTAGAGGATGAAGACATCAATCTGTGTTACCGCTCCAAAACTATCTCCTCTGCCTGTAATGTGTAAGATAATAGGATATGGAGATAGCGGAGATGATCCGGAAGGCTAGACGCCTTAGACCTGCTTGGGTAGTACGATTCGGCCTAAGTACCAATGAGTCCCACATGGTGTCGTATGATATTGGGTTGATGTAGAGACATCCCCGATACTCCTCCCCCGAGATCTCCTGTTCACCATAATCCCAAATGCATGCCGAATTGTGGGACTGACATTGAGAATTCACTTCCCCCAAGTCTGAAATAAATTGCATCAGGCTGATGCCAGTTTGTGATTTGTTGCTGCAGGAAGAAGGTGCTGAGGAACTCAATCGTAAGCTCACGGTAGGTTGGCTCAATGATGTCAAAGAATCACGCATATGGAAAAGTCTCAAACAGAATGCGCACATCTTGAACCAATCCCACTCTTTCCAGGGATACGAAGTCGATGCAACGACCCGCCATCACTTGCTTCCATCTCATGACTTGGAATCGACTTTCGCCATTTGGCGCTAGTGGAATGTCCACAATGGATGACGACCAGTGCGATGGATTCACAACAAGGGTGCTCTTCTGCCCCCACTAGTCATTGCTATGGAGGCGGGAGGTGGAGGTGCCGGTGTAAAGTGGATGAAGATGTTCTTCGCCACGCCTATCGGGTAGCGACGTGTTTCTGCTTCGCTTTTCCCGGATTGATCGTCCATTATATTACCTAATGCAATGAATCATTAGTTATTCGAATAAGAAGTCAAGTTAATCGGAATTCTACCAAAAATTAAACAAAGATAACGGCTATAATTTGACTAATGTAAAACTTTAGACTTAACAAAAGACTAAAGCCTCAATCTCCCCGCATAAACTAATTAACAAATACATTCCAGCCCTACTTTATCGCGGCACCAACTAATGCAAATTTATGCTAACAATTGTTCATAATAAAATGCCATTGACAAACTTTATTGCCGCCAAACCCCACACTTATCATTTCATAATCGAATTCACAAAAGACATAGCAACTAATATAAATTAAATCTAACTGAGGTCATATTGAAGCAGTGTAACAACGTAAAACTAGCAAAGCATACTAGCACGTCCTAAATAAAGTATATGCATAAAAGAAAAATCAAATTAAAACAAATAAAAGCAAAAAGTGAAGAGACTTACTTGGAATTGCTGAGAAAGGTAAGAAGGATGAGAGAAATGGAAGAAAACAACACCTTGGAGCTTAGAAAGGGGGTAGCAAAATTTTTAAAAGCTCCCCTTTTTATAGGCACGGGGGTCAGCACGGGCGAAGGCAAGGCTGTGCTGAGCCCTTAAGCTTCAATGATGCACCATTCTGTCACGGGTAGGCACCGCTTACGTGATGGCCCTGTGTCACGCCTGTGGTGCCTTGAAAGTCTTTGAACAGCTGAAATCCCCCATTCTACATGTGTTTTCTCATCACAGGCTTAACTCTGGCCGTGCTGATGAGCACAGCCTGGTGTTGTAGCCCGTAATGGCCACGAAAACCATGGTGAAGGGATCGATTTCGGGCTTTCCTTCGCCATCCCGAGTCAGCGAACTCCCTACCTGCATTTGACACATATACGCAAACATTTAGGCCGTAAATCAAGTAAATAAATCAAACGGGAAAGTCCGTCTTCACCAACTACCAAAATTCTGACTTAAATTAGTCAAACCCTAGATTCATACAACTATGTTTACTTATTAAGTAAGTGTTTTAACTACCATCAAGCATGCAACAACTGACAAAACAAAAATGTTAATAAAAGCATAAAATTAAAGTTTTGGGGTGCCTCCCAAAAAGTGCTTTCTTTTGGTCGAGTCCTTACCGGACTCGCAGAGTATCCCCGCCTGGCAAATTGAGAAGGTGGGCGTATTGTAAGATGGGGCCCCAGGCATATAACCGCAAGGAGGCGGTCCAATGGGTGCGATGGCCAAGGAGGTGCTTTCCATGCCGAAGTTAGGATGTCTAGTCATCCACTCCCAATCCCCGCTCTAGATGACCTATCATATAACAAACTTCCAACTACCCTTCTCGGGTGTATCATAGCATGAAGTTTCAAATTGATTCAAGTTGTTTTCTTTAAAAAGAGTGACACACATCAACAGGCAAAGAAGCATGCAGAGCATAATCTATTAGTATATCCTATGGTGGTTTATCACATGCAAAACCAATCCCATCAATAGCGCAAATGGTGTGAACATGATTATGGAGACTGGAATGGGGTAAATCACGAAATTATCCCTTACATTAAGCTCTAACTTTCCCTCGAATACATCTATTTTGGCTCTAGCCATGGCAAGGAAAGGTCTCCCTAAAATCAAAGGCACACCATGCTCATTATCCATATCCATTACCATAAAGTCCACAGGAAATATAAATTTATCTACCTTGACTAGCACATTCTCTATAGTCCCCCTAGGAAGCTTAATAGAATTATCAGCTAATTGAATACACATCCTAGTGGGTTTTGCTTCCCCTAAACCTAGCTCATTAAACATACTTGTGGGCATTACATTTATGCTAGCACCTAAATCAGCTAATGCCTCATCAACACATAAGTTACCCAAAGTGTAAGGAATAGTAAAACTCCCTCGATCGTGACGTTTCTCTGGTAAATCGCCTCAAACACCGGCCGAGCACTCTTCATTGAGCTTTATGAATGCTACCTCTTCCAGCTTGCTTTTGTTGCTAAGTATGTCCTTCAAGAATTTGGCATACTTCGGCATTTGCTTCAATACATCAACAAAAGGCAAGTTAATATGCAGTTATCTAAAAATATCTAAAAGCTTACTGAACTGCTCTTGTGCTTCTACTTGCTTCAGTCTAGCAGGATAAGGAATCTTGGGTTGATACTCCCTAACTGGGATTGGTTGCAACTTTTGCCTCTCAAGTTCCTTAACCTTATTGCTCGCCTCGATCTGCACATCAATAGTAGCATTATCAACAACAGGCTTAGAAGGAGCTGAAACTAACTTACCTGAATGCAAAGTGATGGCATTCACGTGCTCCCCAAGTTAGACTCTGATGCTAGGAGTGCTCCTTGTTGCCTTTCGGACAATATCTTAGAAATCACCTAACTGACTTTCCAAGTTCCGAATGGATGCTTCACGATTTCTAAGAGCACCATCGGCTTGTCGGAACCTCGCTTCGACGTGATGAACTTCATCATCGGCCTCCTCCAAGTTAGATTTCTTCCTGGCTAGTGGAGGAAGCTCCGATGGTCCAAATGCCGCCGTGGTGGCCGATGTAGTCTCAAAACCCGGTGGACCCCGGCATTATTGTCATGCCTAACTAAAATTGGGGTGATTTCTCCACCCAGGATTGTATGTGCTACTATAAGGGTAGTTATGCTATCTGGGTGCATTCCGCATGTAATTAACCTGTTCATGGTCAGTAGAAATATTAGATAAAGTAGAGGAACTAGCAAACATACCTCCCAGACATAACTTTGCACCGTAATGCTGCCACCGCAAAACTCGTAGTTTATTTGGGCTACTTGAACTGGCATCTGAAGCTGGTCTATCTTCTTGGTCAGAAGCTCCACTTGAGTTGCCAAGGCTACCGTGGAGTCTAACTAGTTGACCATTCCTTGTTTGATCGGCCGACCCCTAGAGGATTGCCGTTGGTAGTTGTTCATGGCCATCTCCTCTATCGTGTTTTGCTCGCTCTTTGCTCAAAGCTCCACCGCCGCGGCCCACCATTTGCCTCGTAGCAAGGTTCAAACCGCTGTAAAAGGTCTGAACCTGCATCCATACTAGTAGACCGTGGTGTGGACAACATCTCAACAAGTCTTTATACCTCTCCCAAGCATCGTCCATCTGCATAAAAGAAGAAATGTCATTTCTCAATTTAGCAGCTTTTAGTCGGAAGTACTTGTAAAGAAATTTTTAGCCAAAGATTTCCAAGTTGTAATAGAAGGCGGTGGAAGGGTGGATCACCCATCTCTTTGTTCTATCCCTTAAAGAAAATGGAAATAATCTCACCGGATGGCATCATCGATAGTTCCATTTATCTTGAAAGTGTCGCATATCTCCAAAGAAGTTGGCTATATGGGCATTGGGATCCTCGCTTGGTAGCCCCCAAATTGTACACTCACTGTACCATCCGGATCACATTTGGCTTTATCTCAAATTGTTAGCCGCCACCGCCGGCCCTCGAGTATACTCGCTTATGTCCCATCCAATGATGGTCTAGCAAACTCGTACATCGCTCACAAGGCCGTCATGGCATTTCCATCGTGATTCTCCATCCCTTCCGGTCTATCTACGGGTACCTCAACCTCAATCTCCTCCTCTTCTAATTGCAAACGCTTCCTTAAAAGTCTGAGGGATCATTCTAGATCGGACATAGAGGCTCTATAAGATTAGAGTTTGAGCTCCTAGTCATAAACTACCTACAAATGGAATGTAGCCAATCAAGAACAAAAGTAATTAAAACAATGAAAGAATAAAATAAAGCAAAATAAAGACAAAAAAATAAATATGGCTAAATTAACAAAAACACAAGTTTGTTCTAGTTCACACAAAAAGTAAATTCCCCGGCAACGGCGCCAAAAACTTGATAGGCTATTTACGTAGCTACAATCTAAGGCAATGAACCTATCGATGCAGACTAGCACAAATGGTGAGTATCAAGGTCGATTCTCGGGAAAGGGTGGACCTAGACCCATCAGAAGGCCTTATGTTATCTAACCTAAAGAAATCAATAAAGTGTTATTCTTTGATTAATTATGAACAAACAAGTAATTAAATGTCAAATTATCTAAAATGATTTAGGAAAACTCTCGAAGGAAAAGCAAACCCTAGGGGACTTAAGTTAATTGGATTTTCGTGAAGATAGAGATTAAATTGATTATCAATTGCAATTACCCATGGACGAAGTCTTAACTGAATTTGGTCTCCCTCTCGAGATAACCGAATTCCTGAACCTAATAACCTAAAGTTGGAATCTCTTCCTAACGATTGATTATTCGATTAGCATTAAGGTTTAACCCGCCTCTATTAAGCTTTGTTAATTCTTAATCTGCCTAGTCAATTACCCTTATCTCTAAGTGATTATTAACCAGTTCTTGCTATTCAATTTTCCGATTACTAAACGAATCTCTCAATTATGTAAAGCAATCTAAATTCCACAATTCACAACGTCTCATGAATAAAGTGACTTCTCATTAATAATAAAAGCAAGAAGAATCAAGAATTGACAATCAAAATCTCATAACATTAAGATCAATCCACAAACATAGGAACCCCAATTGGGTTCAACAATTTAGCTACTCATACTAATAAGCATCACAAAATAAGGAATAAAATTAGAAAAGTAAATTAAAGGCATGTACACCCTTCTCTTTCAAGTTGGATGAGAAACCCTAATTTTCCAACTCAAAATATCAAACCCTAAGTTGCCTATTGAATGCTCCCAAATCTTATCTTGATCTTCAAATCAATGTTGAAACAAGTGTAATCCTTCCTTCAATTGATGAAATTGATTTCCCAAAGTCGACAATTGAGGTCTAGAAACAAATGAATTGAGTTCGTATAATGGAAATCAAGTCACAAAATCGAACCCTCATTCACCAAATCGTTTTTGCCTATATAGTCCCTTCAGCACGACCATGGTCAAGCCTGTGCTGGTAAGCACGGGCGGAGTCCAGGCCGTGCTGAACCTGCGCATTCAATTTTGTTGACCTCTTCCAGGCCGTGCCCTAGCCGATGCTGAGCCACCACAGACCCTGGTGGAGGCCGTGATGGCTACGGAAACCGTGCCAAGATGGCACTCTTGGGGGCAGCTTCTTGACAATTCAGCACGGCCGAAGTCCAGCCCGTGCTCAACCTTGGAATGCTAGTCCTTGCTTAATTTGATGGATTCTGGTCTGTAATTGCGCGTATTTCCCTCGATTATTGACAATGTCCTTCGATAATGACCTGAAACGTGAAAGGAACCAAAACACAGGCGATTTTGGCATAAAATGAGATAATTATGCACAAGAATGTAAACAATTGGGCATGTAAATATGTATAATATGATGCCTATCAAATCACCCCACACTTAAGCTTTTGATGCTTTGCTTGATCATCAAGCTAGACGAGACGTAAATCCACGCATAAAAGGGAGAAATCATGTTATTTTCAATTAATCCAAGCGTAATACAAGCTGGAACGTGACCGTTTAAATGTCTGGGACGCATAAAATGAAGTAATTTGGGTCAGAGTATTATTAGGTAGGCCCACACGAATTTCTACTTGTTTTCATTAAGGTGGCTCATAGAATCTAGGACTACGGTTGACCAGTCAACTCCTCTCTAGTTCTTGATTTGACTTTACTTTATTCATCTTTCTTTCTTTATGAATTCATATTTAGCTTCTAGTTTCTTTGTCTTATGGAATGAGGGATTTCGCACCATAAAAACCGCATGCAACCGAATACTTGAGGCTAATGAGCATACTATTTCAGTTTTCTACCTTCTAGAAAATCAAGTTATAGGTTCTTTCAAGAGCTTTGCGAGCTAATCACGAGTCGCCTTGGCAAACATAGACTTATCACTCGCGTTCTTCCTTTCCTTTGAGTTCTTTGTCTACCCTTGTGTCTAAATCAATTTGATTTGATCCTTACGCCTAGCCGTACGGAGAAGAACAAAAAACTTGCGATTTCTTTCCTTTCTTTTGTGCCTCACTTTCTAATCTTTGTTTAGTATGATAGTTTGGTTCTATTTGGGGAGCATAAGCACGAGTGTCGAGTGAAAGCGGGTGTAAGCGGCAAGCATATGCACAGATCCATTGCTTGGACAAATGCAAAGAAATTAAATTAGTTGATCGAGTATTGATATCATTCTAGAATGAAATGATATCATTCGATCGAGCATTAATATCATTCTCGAATGATCTCGGTCAAATCATTTGGAGGAAGGAGAGAACGACGAGAATCAAGGCACACCCCAAATTCAAGACTTGGACCATTGGGATCTCCATCATTTCTTGTTCCTCTCGGCACGAGGACTCCTGATGGCTCAAGGATTAGCGTAAAGAATCATGAGAAGGCAGTTGACAAGCTTGGCCGGTGGCATTGATGCTTTACTTGATCATCAAGCGGGACGAGACGTAAATCCACGTGCGAAGGGGAGGAATCATGTTAGTTTTTGATTAATCCAACCATTATACAAGTAGGAACGCGACCGTTTTGATATCTGAGACACATACAGTGAAGTAATTTGGGTCGGCGTGTTATTAGGTAGGCCCACACCAATATCTCCTTGTTTTCGTTAACCTAGCTCATAGAATCTAGGACTACGGTTGATGATGCGGGCAAGATTTATTTACATTTGGATATGAATTGGTCCCAACACTCACCCTATGCGTTTGTTTATGTGCTTTAGGTCCAAAAGAATTCAAAGAGTGAGAAAGGGAAGAATTGGAGCAGAATTGGACGTCAAAGTTGCCGAAACAAGTCGAGTTTGCACATCCCTAATCTGAACATGGTCGCGTTGGTTTTAACACTGGCCGTGTTCACAACACGGGCACCAAAACGGTCATTTTGGGTGCATTTTATAATAGGAAAAAGATGCATTAAGGAGCACGATCACAGAGAGTAACACCTGAGGCGCAGGCAACACGGGACCGTGTACCATGACTGCCGAGAATACTGCCGTGTTCCCTGACCGAGAACACGGCCATGTTTGTAGCGCATGTGACGAATTAATTAAAAGAAAGAGCAAGAGGCAAGAAGAAAAAATGGGGGGAGAACGTCCCAAACCCTAACTTTTCTCTCTCTAAGGGTTTTCTGAGTTGGAACTAAGGAAAAAGGAGACTTGGACCAAGGTTTAAATCGGATTCTCTTCAAAGATTGAAGATTGGGCGAGGTTCGTTGATTGGCTTCAATTTGAGCAAGAGGAACAAGAATCGATTCAAGATTGGGCAAGAGGAATTGGAGCTGTTTACTCTCATCCAAGGGTGTATTCGGGTTTCTCTACCTTACTCATTTTTGTAATTGAATTCTTGTGGGTTTTGATAATGAACATGATTAGCTAGATTGATTAAATCCTTATATTGTTGGATTGTTTGAGTTAGTTTCATATTCTTCTTGCTTTCAGTATTAATAAGATAATGCATTATTCATGAGACGTTGTGAATTGTGGTGTTTAGATTGCTTTATATGATTGCGAAGTCCATTTGGCAATTGGAATTTTGAATAGCAAGAAATGGTTAATAATCACTTAGAGATAAGGATAATTAACTAGCCGGATTAAGAATTAACAAAGCTTAATAGAGGTGGATTAAAGCTTAATGCTAATTTAAGAATCAATCGTTAGGAAGAGATTCCAACTTTAGGTTATTAGGTTTAGGAATTCGGTTATCAAGAGAGAGAAACTGAATTCAGTTAAGAATTCGTCCACGGGTAGCATAATTGGAGTCATCAATCCTTTATCTTTAGTTTGATTGCTAACTAGTTTAGGTTGCCTTTGGGTTTGCTTTCTTGTCTGGGTTATTTCGTTTATCCATTTACTCCTGCATCTCCCTTAGAACTTAGCTTGTAGCTATTAGTTAGTTTAGAAATTATTCATCATTCATTTTAGGTTAATATAACAAAGAACAAAGGAGTAACTCTGGGCTTTCACTTTCCCAAGGAATACGACCTTGATACTCGCCATTAGTGCTAGACTGCATCGATAGGTACACTCCCTTAGATTGTAGCTGCATAGATAGCTCCCATAAAGTTTTTGGCACCGTTGCCGGGGAATGTTTGAAAACTAGAGTGAAATTTGCTATTTGTTAATTTAGCCTTTTTTTTATTTTATTTATTTCTGTTTTGTTTGTACATTTTTATTTAGTATAAGTTTATGATTCAGGTAGTGAATGATAAGGACGTTCAATGCTAAATTCAAACTCTTTGTATGACACGTTGGAAAATGAGATCAGGAACCAAGAAAGTGCAAAAAATTGGGATACCTGTGCATCTTTAGAAGCTCAAGTGGAATCATTTTGCAAGGCTTCCGATCAACTATCCACTCCTATCCTTTTATCTCAAGTTTTTTGTGAATTTTGTTGTGGTTTACGTTTGAGTAATGATTGTCCATTGTATAGTGATGTTGCTCATTGTTCTTATAACTATGAACAGGTGAATTATATGGGAAGTTGGCCAAATGGCTCGTATGGAAGCACCTACAATCAAGAGTGGAACACTCATTCACCCTTTGGATGGAGCTTAGATGGCTAAGAACCACCAGAATTTCAGCAACTACATCAACAGCCTAATCTTGCACCTTCAACTCAAGATGAAGAGTTAGTGTCAGAGGAGGTGATGATGAGGTTCATTGCAAGTCTTGATGATAGATTCCAACAAACAGAAAGGGTACTTAAAAGTCAACAAGTCTCAATTGAGAACATAGAGCATCAAGTAGGCTTGATCTTCAAGTTACTAGAGGTAGAACAATGGGGAACTCCATCAAACACTACTGAATCCGAGGAACATTTGAGCGCCATCACTTTGCGTTCAGGTGAGAATTTTTCTAGTTTATCTACTATGTTTGACGATAATGCTTTTATGCAGGATGATTTCTTGAACATGGAGATGGAACTAGAAAAGGAAGAGGCGAACATGATTCCTCTGAAAGACTATCAACAGTAATGTACAGTTGATGATGTTGAGTTGCAGTTAAAGGAATTTTTGGTGGATTTTCCACAAGTCCCTTTAATGATGGAATATGAGCTCGAGTTTCTTCTAGCAAGTGAACTAAGCCAAGGACTGTAGAAAACCATTGATGTTCTTGAAGAAATTGCCCAACCGTCGATCCTTCCAATTGGTGAAACTTCAGCTTTCAAATTGGAAGAGCCCCTAGAGCATAATGACTACGTGCAATTATACGAGGAGCGAGTTTTGCCCATTATACTAGCAGCTTGCTTGACACTCGGGAAGAGGAAATTGACGATTATCCCTCTAAGCGGATACTTGAAGACATTTCCTTGGATGAAGGATGGATGGTCGTCGATCATGCCCGTTTGCTTTTCACCATGAGTCCAGTTAAGAAGACTCATCACATCAAAAAGAAGCGCTTTTGGGACGCACCCCAATTTTTATCTTTAATCTCTAATATTTTAACCTTTTGTTTTGAAACATTTTATTAGTTTTAGTTTTCATATTTTATTTAATTTTTGTTTCAGTTTCGATTTTAATTCTTTATTTTATTATTTGCGACCACTCCTACACTGCCGGACAGGCACGCATACGATATCACGGCGATGCACCTCTTTTCACTCCGGAGCCATAGTCAGGGCAGTATTAGCTCTTTTTCCTTTTTCATTTCTTATATTTTGTACACTAGGGACAGTGTGTCCTTCAAGTGTGGGGTGGGTGATATTTATCCCATCTCAGTTATTTGTTTATTCTTTGTGCAATCTTTTGTAAAATTTTGAAATTTTTTCACTTTGTTTCGATGCTCTTATTGTTGACTTGATTTAGAATTCCTGTTTATGTCCATGTGATCGGGTAAAACCGATAGTGTTCAGTCTTGCGGAAGAATGTAAGTTATTTAGTTTAAGTTTTGCAATAAGTTGCTTTGGTATATTTAATTCTATTTTGATGATTTTTGTTTGGAACCTACTCAAAAAGCACACTTATGAGAAATTGAGCCTCAATTGTAAGTATACACTTTATATGCTTTTATTTATTTCTTGTTGAGAGTGCCAATTACTGTCTTTACTTTTAGAACTTGCTCGGTAATGCTTATGAGGGCCACAAGGAGAGTTTAACACTTTGGTATGATAGAGGCACTTAGGTTTTTCATTCTAGCCAAATAGCCTTCATTCGTTTATTGATTCTGTAGATAACCCCCTCTTTCACCATTTTTTATCATATTTCCTTACCACTTAGTTTTATTATGCTTTAGGTTATGATTTTGCATATGAGTTGTTTTTATTGGGAATTTTTGTCTTGGGAATAGCATTGGAAACTTGTAGTAGCTTCCTTCAATCCATAAGAAATTCACTATATTATGTGAATGTTTCTTCCCTTATATATTTCAAAAGAAAAGAAATAAAAGAAAAAAATAATAATAAGAAGAATAAGAGGGAAGGGTGATGAAAAGAAAGAAAGTAACTGAGCTAATTGTTTAATTACTTTTGGGAGTTTACATTTTGACTTGATTCCTATTTCCTACATTGGACTACTGTTCATTGTTTATCCCTTGTGATTATTGTGGCTTGTGTGCAGGTCATTTATCTCATTGTAGAACACCATAGGTTCAACTCTTACCAAATTTACCTACCCCTACCTAATCCCCATTACAACCCTTATAAAGACCTCTTGACATGGTTGTTGACTCTTCATAAGTGGTAGGAGTAGGATTTAAGAGCAAGCATATAGTAAGTAAGGCAGTATTTGATGCATTGAGCGATTAAACACTACCCTTTAAACACTTTGAGTGGTTTAGAGTGAATCTTGTGAGGAGTTGGTTCTGAATAATTTTGTTGAGATAGTATTTTATGAATCATTAGCATCTTGGTTGTGATACTTGAATTGATTGCTTCCTTTCTTTTTGCTTGACTTATGCTTGTTAAGAATATCATGGGCTCTACAAGCTTGTTTATCAGTTTAAGTGTTGTTCCTTAGTGGTTTATTTTCCTTATTTTACTTTTGATTGCTCGAGGACAAGCAATGAGCTAAGTGTGGGGTTATTTGATGTGCGTAGAATACACACATCTAAATGGGGATTTTAAGGCAGAATTTATGTACATTTGGATGTGAATTGGTCCCAACACTCACCCTATGTGTTTATTTGTGTGCTTTAGGTCCAAAAGAAGTCAAAGAGTGATAAAGGGAAGAATTGGAGCAGAATTTGACGTCAAAGTTGTCGAAACAAGTCGAGTTTGCGCATCCCTATAGAGTATGTATATCATTCTCAAATGAAATGAAATCAGTTGATCGAGCATTGATATCATTCTTGAATGATCTCGGTCGAATCTTTTAGAGGAAGGAGTGAACGACGAGAATCGAGGTGCACCCAAATTCAGGACTTGGACCATTGGGATCTCCATCATTCCTTATTTCTCTCGGCAGGAGGACTCCTGATGGCACAAGGATCAGCGTAAGGAATCATGAGAAGGCAGTTGACAAGCTTGGACGGTGGCGTTGATGCATTACTTGATCATCAAGCGGGACGAGACGTAAATCCACGCATGAAAGGTAGAAATCATGTTCTTTTCGATTAATCCAAGTGTAATAATAGCAGGAACGTGACCATTTTGATGTATAGGAAGAATACAATGAAGTAATTTGTGTCGGAGTGTTATTAGGTAGGCCTACACGAATTTCTCCTTATTTTCGTTAAGCTGGCTCATAGAATCTAGGACTACGGTTGACTAGTCAACTCCTCTCTCTTTCTTGATTTGACTTTAGTTTATTCATCTTTATTTATTTATTAATTCGTATTTAGCTTCTAGTTTCTTTCTTTTATGGAATGAGGAATTTCACACCATAAAACCCGCATGCAACTGAATATTTGAGGCTAATGAGCATACTATTTCAGTTTTCTACCTTGTGGGAAATAAAAAACATAGACTTATCGCCCACGTCCTTCCTTTCTTTTGTGCTCTTTGTATATCCTAGTGTCTAAATCAAATTGATTTGATCCTTACGCCCAACTGTATGGAGAAGAATAAACAGCTTGCGATTTCTTTCCTTATTGGACCCAAAATCATACGTATGTTTTGATTTTATTCGTTTCTTTTGTGCCGCTCTTTCCAATCTTTGTTTAGTATGATGGTTTGTTTCTATTTGGGGAGCAGAAGCATGAGTGTCTAGTGAAAGCGCGTGTAAGCGGCAAGCATAGGCACAAATCCATTGCTTGGACAAATGCAAGGAAATTAAATTAGTTGATCGAGTATTGATATCATTCTTGAATGAAATGAAATCAGTTGTTCGAGCATTTATATAATTCTTGATGATCTCCGTTGAATCTTCTAGACGAAGGAGGGAACGACGAGAATCAAGGCACTACCAAATTTAGGACTTGGACCACTGGGATCACCATAATTCCTTGTTTCTCTCGGCACGAGGACTCCTAATGGCACAAGGATTAGCGTAAAGAATCATGAGAAGGCAGTTGACAAGCTTGGGCAGAGGCATTGATGCTTTGCTTGATCATCAAGCGGGATGAGATGTAAATCCACGCACGAAAAGGAGAAATCATGTTGTTTTCGATTAATCCAAGCATAATACAAGCAGGAATGCGACCGTTTTCATATTTGTGACACATAAGATGAAGTAATTTGGGCCGGAGTGTTATTAGGTAGGCCCACAGGAATCTCTTTATTTTCGTTAAGCTGGCTCAGAGAATCTAGGACTACTGTTGACCAGTCAACTCCTCTCTAGTTCTTGATTTGACTTTAGTTATTCATTTTTCTTTATTTATTAATTTGTATTTAGCTTCTAGTTTCTTTTTCTTATGGAATATGAGGGATTTCGCACGATAAAAACTGCATGCAACCGAATACTTGAGGCTAATAAGCATACTATTTCAGTTTTCTACCTTGTGGAAAATCAAGTTATGGGTTATTTCAAGAACTTTGTAAGCTAATCACGAGTCAGCTTGGCAAACATAGACTTATCGCTCGCGTCCTTCCTTTCTTTTGTGTTCTTTATCTACCTAGTGTCTAAATCAATTCGATTTACTCCTTATACCCAGCCATACGGACAAGAACAAAGAACTTGCGATTTCTTTCCTTTGTTTTGTTCCTCTCTTTCTAAGCTTTGTTTAGTATGATGGCTTGGTTCTAATTAGGGAGCATAAGCATGAGTGTCGAGTGAAAGCTCGTGTAAGCGATAAGCATAGGCATAGATCCATTGCTTGGACAAATGCGAAGAAATTAAATTAGTTGATCGAGGATTGATATCATTCTCGAATGAAATGAAATCAGTGGATCCAGCATTGATATCATTCTCGAATGATCTCGATCGAATCTTTTGGAGGAAGGATGGAATGACGAGAATCAAGGCACGACAAAATTTAGGACTTGGGCCACTGGGTTCACCATAATTCCTTATTTCTCTCGACACGAGGACTCCTGATGGCACAAGGATTAGCGTAAAGAATCATGAGAAGGAAGTTGACAAGCTTGGACAGTGGCATTGATGCTTTGCTTGATCATCAAGCAGGACGAGACATAAGTCCATGCGTGAAAGGGAGAATTCATGTTGCTTTCGATTAATCCAAGCGTAACACAAGCAGGAACACAACCGTTTTGATGTTTGGAACACATACAATGAAGAATCTAGGACTACGGTTGACCAGTCAACTCCTCTCTGGTTCTTGATTTGACTTTACTTTATTCAGCTTTCTTTATTTATTAATTCGTATTTAGCTTATTGTTTCTTTTTCTTATGGAATGAGAGATTTTGCACCATAAAAACCGCATGCAACCGAATACTAGAGGCTAATAAGCATACTATTTCAGTTTTCTACCTTATGGGAAATCAAGTTATGGGTTCTTTCAAGAACTTTGTGAGCGAATTAAGACTCGCCCTTGGAGAAAATAGACTTATCACTCGCGTCCTTCCTTTCTTTTTTGTTCTTTGTCTACCCTAGTGTCTAAATCAATTTGATTTGATCCTTACGCCCAGGCATACCGAGCAGAACAAAGAACTTGCGATTTCTTTCCTTTCTTTTGTGCCTCTCTTTCTAATCTTTGTTTAGTATAATGGTTTGGTTCTATTTGGGGAGCATAAGTGATATGAATTAAGGCTGCCATGATATTCTATTGTGAAGGCTTGCACTAGAAAGTCCAAAATGGAATTGCAACTCATGCATGAAAACAAGAGTCCAACCTTATAATGAAGCATTCAGTCCATTTTGAAGAATAAAAGCCATTCGGCCATGATTAGGCTTTTGGGCTTAATTCATATTTATATGGGTTCTTATCTTTTTGGGTTTTAGCTTAAATAATTGTTTTAGTTTATCTTTATTTAATTAAGGATTATTTTATTAGGTGTAAGTTATATGTGTTATGTGTGGAGTTACAAAATGGATGCACATGATTAGTTGTCATTTGGGAGTTACAAAATAAGTGCCATCAATGTAAAAGCAACCACTTTGAATGAGTTTTATGGGGAATTCAAGGGGAAAACGTGGGAAAGCTCAAAAGACATCCATTTAGGTTTCTTTGTCTTGTTTTGGTTATAAATATCAAAGCCAAATTCATTTGTAGAAATGAAATTGATGAATGATAATTTTTATTTGCTCTTTGTGAGTGTTTTTGCTTAAGTTCTTGCATGAATTTTGAACTTATCAAACTATTTTTTAGTTTGTGGCTTTCTCTAACTAAAATCTTGTGTTTGATTCTTAACTTATCAAATCATACTTGGTTTGTGGTGTTTGGAGTTGAATTCAAGTGCTAGTTTCATTGTTGGAACTAGTTTTCCCTAACTTCACTGGAGGTGATCCTTGGGTTTTGAAATCATCTTGATTGGAGGGTGTTTTCTTGCATTCCATATTTATCATAACTCATTAGTTATTGGGGTGTATGCTTGCTAAGATGATGATTTCCTATTAGTAAGCATGAGTGTCGAGTGAAAGCGCGTGTAAGCGGCATGCATAGGCATAGATACATTGCTTGGACAAATGCGAGGAAATTAAATTAGTTGATCCAGTATTGATATCATTCTCGAATGAAATGAAATTAGTGGATCCAGCATTGATATCATTCTTGAATGATCTCGATCGAATCTTTTGGAGGAAGGAGGGAACGACGAGAATCTAGGCATGCCCAACTTCCGGACTTGGACCATTGGGATCCCCATCATTCCTTGTTCCTCTTGGCACGAGGACTCCTGATGGCACAAGGATTAGCATAAAGAATCATAAGAAGGCAGTTGACAAGCTTGGCTGGTGGCATTGATGCTTTGCTTTATCATCAAGCGGGATGAGACGTAAATCCACGCGTGAAAGGGAGAATTCATGTTGCTTTTGATTAATCTAAGCGTAATACAAGCAGGAACGTGACTGTTTTGATGTTATGGAACGCATACAATGAAGAATCTAGGACTACGGTTGACCAGTCAACTCCTCTCTAGTTCTTGATTTGACTTTACTTTATTCATCTTTCTATATTTATTAATTTGTATTTAGCTTCTAGTTTCTTTTTCTTATGGAATGAGAGATTTTGCACCATAAAAACCGCATGCAACCGAATACTAGAGGCTAATAAGCATACTATTTCAGTTTTCTATCTTGTGGAAAATCAAGTTATGGGTTCTTTCAAGAACTTTGCGAGCTAATCACGACTCGTCTTTGGAGAAAATAGACTTATCACTCGCGTCCTTCCTTTCTTTTTTGTTCTTTGTCTACCCTAGTATCTAAATCAATTCGATTTGATCCTTACACCCAGGCATACCAAGACGAACAAAGAACTTACGATTTCTTTCCTTTCTTTTGTGCCTCTCTTTTTAATCTTTGTTTAATAAATGATGGATTGGTTCTATTTGGGGAGCATAAATGATATGAATCAAGGTTGCCATGAGAATCCATTATGAAGGCTTGCACTAGAAAGTCCAAAATGGAATTGCAACTCATGCATGGAAACAAGAGTCCAACCTTATAATGAAGCATTCAGTCCATTTTGAAGAATAAAAGCCATTCGGCCATGATTAGGCTTTTGGGCTTAATTCATATTTATATGGGTTCTCATCTTTTTGGGTTTTAGCTTAAATAATTATTTTAGTTTATCTTTATTTAATTAAGGATTATTTTATTAGGTGTGAGTTATATGTGTTGTGTGTGGAGTTACAAAATGGATGCACATGATTAGTTGTCATTTGGGAGTTACAAAATAAGTGCCATCAATGTAAAAACAACCACTTTGAATGCGTTTTAAGGGGAATTAAAGGGGAAAATGTGGGAAAGCTCAAAAGACATCCATTTAGGTTTCTTTGTCTTGTTTTGGCTATAAATATCAAAGCCAAATTTGTTTGTACAAATGAAATTGATGAATGATAATTTTTATTTGCTCTTTGTGAGTGTTTTTGCTTAAGTTCTTGCATGAATTTTTAACTTAACAAACTATTTTTTAATTTGTGGCGTTCTCTAACTAAAATCTTATGTTTGATTCTTAACTTATCAAATCATACTTGGTTTATGGCGTTTTGAATTGAATTCAAGTGCTAGTTTCATTGTTGGAGCTAGTTTTCCCTTACTTCACTTGAGAAGATCCTTGGGTTTTGAAATCATCTTGATTGGAGGGTGTCTTCTTGCATTCCATATGTATCATAACTCATTAGTTATTAGGGTGTATGGTTGCTAAGATGATGATTTCCTATCAATAAGCACGAGTGTTGAGTGAAAGGGCGCGTAAGCGACAAGTATAGGCATAGATCCATTGCTTGGACAAATGCGAGGAAATTAAATTAGTTAATCCAGTATTGATATCATTCTCGAATGAAATGAAATCAGTTGATCGAGCAGTGATATCATTCTCGAATAATCTCGGTAGAATCTTTTGGAGGAAGGAGTAAACGACGAGAATCGAGGCACGTATAAATTCAGAGCTTGGACCATTGGGATCTCTATCAATCCTTATTCCTCTCGACACGAGAACTCCTTATGGCATAAAGATTAGCATAAGGAATCATGAGAAGCCAGTTGACAAGCTTGGCCGGTGGCGTTGATGCTTTGCTTGATCATCAAGCGGGATGAAACGTAAATCTACGCGCAATAGGGAGAAATCATGTTGTTTTCGATTAATCCGAGCGTAATACAAGCAGAAACGCGACCGTTTTCATATCTAGGACGCATACAAAGAAGTAATTTAGGTCGGAGTATTATTAGGTAGGCCCACATGAATTTCTCCTTATATTCGTTAACTGGCTCACATAATCTAGGACTACAGTTGACTAGTCAACTCCTCTCTAGTATTTGATTTGACTTTAGTTTATTTAGCTTTCTTTATTTATTAATTCGTACTTAGCTTCTAGTTTCTTTTTCTTATGGAATGAGGGATTTCGCACTATATTAACCGCATGCCACCGAATACTTGAAGCCAATGAGCATACTATTTCAAGTTTTTACCTTGTGGGTAATCAAGTTATGGGTTCTTTCAAGAACTTTCCGAGCTAATCACTACTCGCCCTTGGGAAAAAATAGACTTATCGCTCGCGTCCTTCCTCTCTTTTGTGTGCTCTTTGTCTACCCTAGTGTCTAAATCAATTCGATTTGATCCTTACGCGCACCCGTACAGAAAAGAACAAAGAACTTGCAATTTCTTTCCTTATCGGACCCAATATCGTACCTATGTTCTGATTTTGTTCGTCTCTTTTGTGCTTCTCTTTTAAATCTTTATTTAGTATGACGGTCTGATTCTATTTAGGGAGCATAAGCACGAGTGTCGAGTGAAACGCGTGTAAGCGGCAAGCATAGGCACATATCCATTGCTTGGACAAATGGAAGGAAATTAAATTAGTTGATCGAGTATTGATATCATTCTCGAATGAAGAGAAATCAGTTGATCGAGCATTGATATCAGTCTTGAATGATCTCGGTCGAATCTTTTGGAGGAAGGAGTGAATGACAAGAATCGAGGCACATCCAAATTCAGGGCTTGGACCATTGGAATGCGACCGTTTTGATGTCTGTGATGCATACAATGAAGTAATTTAGTTTGGAGTGTTATAAGGTAGGCCCACACGAATTTCTCTTTGTTTTCGTTAAGCTGGCTCATAGAATCTAGGACTACGGTTGACCAGTCAACTCCTCTCTGGTTCTTGACTTGACTTTAGTTTATTCATTTTTCTTCATTTACTAATTCGTATTTAGCTTCTAGTTTCTTTTTCTTATGAAATGAGGGATTTCACACCATAAAAACCGCATGCAATCGAATACTTGAGGCCAATAACCATACTATTTCAGTTTTCTACCTTGTGGGAAATCAAGTTATGGGTTATTTGAAGAACTTTGCGAGCGAATCACGAGTCGGCTTGGCAAACATAGACTTATCGCTCGCGTCCTTCCTTTCTTTTGTATTCTTTATCTACCCTAGTGTCTAAATCAAATCGATTTGCTCCTTATACCCAGCCATACAGAGAAGAACAAAGAACTTGCGATTTCTTTCCTTTCTTTTATGCCTTTCTTTCTAATCTTTGTTTAGTATGATGGTTTGTTTCTATTTGGGGAGCATAAGCACGAGTGTCAAGTGAAAGCTCGTGTAAGCGGCAAGCATAGGTGCAGATCCATTACTTGGAAAAATGCGACGAAATTAAATTAGTTGATCGAGTATTGATATCATTTTGGAATGAAATGAAATCAGTTGATCGAGCAGTGATATCATTCTCGAATGATCTCAGTCGAATCTTTTGGAGGAAGGTAGGAACGAAAAGAATCGAGGCACGCCCAAATTCAGGACTTGGAGCATTAGGATCTCCATCATTCCTTGTTCCTCTTGGCAGAGCACTCCTGATGGCACAAGGATTAGCGTAAAGAATCATGAGAAGGCAGTTGACAAGCTTGGCCGGTGGCATTGATGCTTTGCTTTATCATCAAGCAGGACGAGACGTAAATCCATGTGCGAAAGGGAGAAATCATGTTGTTTTCGATTAATCCAAGCGTAATATAAGCAGGAACACAACTGTTTTGATGTTTGGGACGCATACATTAAAGTAATTTAGATCGTAGTGTTATTAGATAGGCCCACACGAATTTCTCCTTGTTTTCGTTAAGCTGGCTCATAGAATATAGGACTACAGTTAACCAGTCAACTCCTCTATGGTTCTTGATTTGACTTTACTTTATTCATCTTTCTTTATTTATTAATTCATATTTACTTTCTAGTTTCCTTTTCTTACAGAATGAGGAATATCGCACCATAAAAATCGCATGCAATCGTTATACGAACCAAACTAGTACAACGAATCCTACACCAACAAGGAGTCTTGATGATGTAAATCCTACTAGCTCAAGGAATTCTAATCCAATAAGGAGTCCTGACTCAAGTAGGAATCCTAATCCTGTACGGAGTCCTGATGATATTAGGAGTTCAAGTAACGAAAGGAATCCTAATTCAACTAAGAGTCATAGTTCGATTCAACTTATAAGTCAATGAGCTTAGTCAAATTCATAAATATAAACTTTTTACGGGGTTATTATCTTATATCGACAAATATACACCTTTAATGGAGTAGTTTTCTCATATAAATTAACTTATTTAAGGGGTTGTTTTCCCATACTAAAAAATATACCAAAATTACGAGGTTATTTTCTCCGATTGATAAATATCCCCATATTATGGAGTTGTTTTCTCATATTAAAAGATTTACCCCTTCTACGAGGTTGTTTTCTTAAAGTTGCAATTGCACTACTTTTACGAGGATATTTTCTTTTATTAATAAATATACCACTTTTACGGGGTCGTTTTCTCATATTACATTAATAGCACTATTATGGGGTTGTTTTGTCAAATTCATATATATACACATTTTACGGGGTTATTTTCTTATATAGACAAATATACCCCTTTTACGGGGTTGTTTTCTCATACTCTAAAATTAACCCATTTAAGGGGTTGTTTTCTCATACTCACAAATATAATAAAATTACGGGGTTATTTTCTCCAATTGATAAATATCGCCGTATTATGGGGTTGTTTTCTCATATTAAAAAATTTACCCCTTCTACGAGGTTGTTTTCTCAGACTCGCAATTACACTACTTTTACGGGGTTGTTTTCTCAGATTCATAAAAATACATGTTTTACGGGGTTATTTTCTTATATTGATAAATGTAAAACTTTTATGGGGTTGTTTACTCATATTTTTTTTGCTCATATTAAAAAATTTACCCTTTCTACGAGGCTGTTTTCTCAAACTCCCAATTACACTAGTTTTACAAGGGTGTTTTCTGAGATTCATAAATATACAGGTTTTAAGGGGTTATTTTCTTATATTGATAATTATACCACTTTTACGGGGTCATTTTCTCATATTAAATTATTAAACTATTATGGGGTTGTTTTGTCAAATTCATAAATTTACACGTTTTACAGGGTTATTTTCTTATATTGACAAATATACCCCTTTTACGGGGTTGTTTTCTTATACTCTAAAATTAACCCATTTAAGGGGCTGTTTTCCAATACTCACAAATATATCAAAATTATGGAGCTATTTTCTCCGGTTGATAAATATCCCCGTATTAGGGGGTTGTTTTCTCATATTAAAAAATTTACCCCTTCTACGAGGCTGTTTTCTCAGACTCCTAATTACACTACTTTTACAGGGTTGTTTTTTGAGATTCATAAATATACATATTTTAAGGGGTTATTTTCTTATATTGATAATTATACCACTTTTACGGGGTTATTTTCTCATATTAAATTATTAGAACAATTATGGGGTTGTTTTATCAAATTCATAAATTTACATGTTTTACGGTGTTATTTTCTTATGTCGACAAACATACCCCTTTTACGGGGTTATTTTCTCAGACTCTAAAATTAATCCAAAATTAAAGGGTTATTTTCTCCGATTGATAAATATCCACGTATTACGAGGTTGTTTTCTCATATTAAAAAATTTATTCCTTCTAAGAGGCTATTTTCTCAGACTCGCAATTACACTATTTTTACGAGGTTGTTTTCTCAGATTCACAAATATACACATTTTACGAAGTTATTTTTTTATATTTATAAATATACCACTTTTATGAGGTCGTATTCTCATATTAAATTTTTAACACTTTTCTCGGGTTGTTTTGTCAAATTCATAAATATACACGTTTTACGGCGCTGTTTTCTCATATTATAAAATTAACCAATTTAAGGGGCTGTTTTCTCATATTAACAAATATACCAAAATTACGAGGTTATTTTCTCCAATTGATAAATATCCTCGTATTACGGGGTTGTTTTCTCATATTAACAAATTTACTCCTTCTACGAGGCAATTTTCTTAGACTCGCAATTACACTACTTTTACGGGGTTGTTTTCTCATATTCATAAATATTCACTCTTTACGGGATTAGTTTGCTTTATTGATAATTATACCACTTTTACGTGGTCGTTTCCTCATATTAAATTATTAGCATTATTATGGGGTTGTTTTTATCAAATTCATAAATTTACATGTTTTACGGGGCTAATTTCTTATATTGAAAAATATACCGCTTTTATAAGGTTGTTTTCTCATACTCTAAAATTAACCCATTTAAGGGGTTGTTTTCCCATACTAAAAAATATACCAAAATTACGGGGTTATTTTCTACGATTGAAAAATATTCCCGTATTACGGGGTTGTTTTCTCATATTAAAAAATTTACCCCTCCATGAGGTTGTTTTCTCTCACTTGCAATTACACTACTTTTATGGGGTTGTCTTCTCATATTCATAAATATACACGTTTTACGGGGTTATTTTCTTATATTGATAAATACAAAACTTTTACGGGATCATTTTCTCATATTAAATTATTAGCACTATTATAGGATTGTTTTGTTAAATTCAAAAATTTACACGTTTACGGGGTTATTTTTCTATATCAACAAATATACCCCTTTTAAGGTGTTGTTTTCTTATACTCTAAAATTAATCTATTTAAGTGGGTTATTTTCCCATACTCATATACCAAAATTACAGGGTTTATTTTTTCTGATTGATAAATATCCCTGTGTTACGGGGTTGTTTTCTCATATTAAAAAGTTTACTCGTTCTACGATGCTATTTTCTCAAACTCGTAATTACACTACTTTTATGGGGTTGTTTTCTCATATTCATAAATATACATGTTTTACGAGGTTATTTTTTTATATTGATAAATATACTACTTTTACGATGTCGTTTTCTCATATTCAATTATTTGCACTATTATGGGGTTGTTTTGTCAAATTCATAACAATGCACGTTTTACTGGAAAATTTTCTTATATCGACAAATATACAACTTTTATGGGGTTGTTTTCTCATATTATAAAATTAACTCATTTAAAACATTTTTTCCCATACTCAAGAAATATACCAAAATTACGGGGTTATTTTCTTCGATTGATAAATATCCCCATATTGAGGTTATTTTCATATTAAAAATTTACCCTTCTACGAGGTTCATTTTCTCGGACTACTTAATTACACTATTTTACGAGGTTATTTTCTTATATTGATAAATATACCACATTTACGAGGTCGTTTTCTTATATTAAATTATTAGCAATATTATGGGGTTGTTTTGTCAAACTCTAAAATTAAACCTTTTAAGGGGTTATTCTCCAATACTCACAAATATACCAAAATTATGGGTTTATGTTCTCTGATTGATATATATCCCTGTATTACGGGTTTATTTCCTCCGACTGATAAATATCTCCTTTTTATGGGATTATTTTCTCATATTAAAAAATTTACCCCTACTACGAAGCTGTTTTCTTGGACTCGCAGTTACACTACTTTTATGGGGTTGTTTTCTCAGATTCATAAATATGCATGTTTTATGGAGTTATTTTCTTATATTGATAAATATACCACTTTTACGGGGTCGTTTTCTCATATTAAATTATTAGCACTATTATGGGGTTGTTTTGTTAAATTCATAAATATACACGTTTTACGGAGTTATTTTCTTATATCGACAAATATACCTCTTTTATGGAGTTATTTTTTCATATTATAAAATTAACCGATTTAAGGGGTTGTTTTCTCATGCTCACAAATATACAAAATTATTGGGTTATTTTCTTCGATTGATAAATATCTCCGTATTACGGGGTTGTTTTCTCATAATTAAAAATTTATCCCTCTATGAGGTTGTTTTCTCAGACTTGCAATTACACTACTTTTATGGGGTTGTCTTCTCATATTCATAAATATACACGTTTTGCGGGGTTATTTTCTTATATTGATAAATATAAAACTTTTACGGGGTCATTTTCTCATATTAAATTATTAGCACTATTATAGGATTGTTTTGTCAAATTAAAAAATTTACACGTTTACGGGGATATTTTCCTATATCGAAAAATATACCCCTTTTACGGTGTTGTATTCTCATACTCTAAAATTAACCCATTTAAGGGCTTATTTTTACATACTCGCAAATATACCAAAATTACGGGGTTATTTTCTCCGATTGATAAATATCCTCGTATAACAGGGTTTTTTTCTCATTGTAAAAAATTTATTCCTTCTAAGAGGCTATTTTCTCAGACTCGCAATTATACTACTTTTACGGGGTTGTTTTCTCAGATTCACAAATATACACGTCTCACGACCCACTTTAGGGGCCCGTGACCGGCACTAGGGAATGGGTAGGCTTAAGGCCACCGAAACCCGTAGTAAGCCTTACCAACCCGCAAATCCATATATACAATTAACCAAATATAAAGTAGTCATAATTGTCTTGCATAATACATCATCATACTACCAACAGGAGTCAGAATAGTTATATAAATTTTAAAATTTCCTACTGCGGATACTCTAGAGTAAAAATGACAAGTATATAAGTACAAGATAATTACAAAAGTCCGAAGAAGAAGAAGTCGAATTTGTCGAATGTGCGATGGCGAAGGTCTTTAACTATCACCTGAAAAAAATTACAACTGAGACTGTCAGTCTCGAGAGTGAGATAAAATCAAATAATCTAGAGACTATTGCAGTCTTCACAGGAAATATTAATTATTCGAGTCCATATATCAAACCCTGAACATAAACAGAAATCATGATGTCATCATACCATAATGAAATAAATAAATAAATAAAAATATCTTTGTTTCTTTTCTTTTCGGGACGAGTGGCTCAGTGAGAACCCTAAACCCCAAATTCTAGTAGCCTTTCGGCTCTCTTAATCCAACAGTCCGGTGCCCGGAGAGCAAGCTCGATCGGGGTCCTTACCTCCGGCCCTAAACACTTGAATTTCAAATAAGCCGGCGCCCGAGAGGCATTGCTCGATCGGGGACCTTAACTCCGGCAATCAAGCTGAACTCGACCCGGAGAGCAAGCTCGATCAGGCAGACAAATCCATAATAACCTTATATCCATGATCATTACTTTGGTGCGCGGCCGTCTGATGTAACCCATCGAGCGGCATGTTCTACAAGCCACATTTCCCAATTCGCAATCATCACATATAATAAATATTATTATCCCGATGAACTCAACCAACACATATCGGAAATAAAGATTAAAGATTTAAGGTAAAACAACGTGAAATTTGTGAGGGAAAAATAATAACGTTTATCTTATTATAACATACTAATAATAATATTTATATTATTTCAAATATTAATAATCAAGTGAAATCATTTATTTTGCGATACTAATAATCATATTATGCATGAACTTTCAAAATAGCATATTAAATCGGACTTAGCAATAGTGCAATGATTAAATGACTTTAACTCACTGATCTAACATGCGTTCCGCAGTCCGCTCCTACGCCTCGGGTGGAGCTGGCGGGAAGGCTGAATTATCTAATAACAAAAGACATACAATTAATAGACATTCGAAAATTTTTCCTAAACTTAGACCCTAAGGTCATTTGCTAGAATTAAATTGGACTCGGGGATTACATAGAAATTTGAGAACCTCCCCTAAATTCTGGATATTTACCCCCGTAAAAGCGGGTCCAGGGACTGCCAAAACATATCAAACATGCTGGAATTTAATAACGGGGTAGGGCCACAAGAGCGCACTAATATTTTCCGGGCTCCAAAACACCACAACCCAAACAATTTAATTTGATTTATTTTTAAACTACCCAACACAAGCAATTAATAGCCACAATAACTTTCTAATATTATAACAAAATTTTTCGGAGTCTAATAAAATTATACGAGGTTAAAAATTAAAATATTCACAGCGTCCGAGAGAAAACACTGGGGTCAGGAGGCGGTCCACCTTATGATGTCGAATTCAAATCCGGAGCGCCCTCTGTGAAGCTCAAGTTGCGGGGAGTCCGGAAGTACAAGAGTTTTGGCCGGAAAGTGGCCGGAAGCGGCGGATCGGGAGGAAAGTCGGCTCACTGACACTTCCAGCAAACAAAGGATTTTCAGATGGAGGAGGTTGCTTCAGGGTTTTGGGGATGGGAGTCGATTCGGCGTCGGTTTGCGGAAGGGCGGCGGGGAGGCCGAACCGACAATGGCAGCCTCTCCAGCCTTTTCGGCGTCGGCGGGAAGGAGGCGGGGAGGGCAGTGCGACAGCTGGCGTAGCGAGGAGGCCGAGGCAGGGGAGCGGTGGGGGCTGCTTGGGAGGGAGAAGGAAGGAAAAGGAGAAGGAGAGGGGAGGAGGAAGGAAAAGAGAGAGGAGGAGAAAAAGGAGGGATTTTTTTTTTTTTAAATATATATATATATATATAGAGAGAGAATTATTATTATTATTACAACTAAGGGTGTTACATTCTACCCCCATTAGAAGAAAAAATTCGACCTTGAATTTTAAACCATGGCCCACTTAGGATTGAAATAAATGAGGGTAGAGGCTTCTCATTTCACCTTTCGGTTTCCCGGTACACTCTTCGGACAAATGATTTAGCCACAAAACCTTGACCATCGGAATAATTTTTGGTAGCGGTGGCGAACTTGAGTATCCACAATCATTTGGCCGCTCCTCGTAAGTCAAATCTTCACCAACTTCCACATGTTGCGGTTGTAACACATGCGAAGGGTCCGAAATATACTTTCTTAACATCGATATGTGGAATCACCGGATGCGTCGCGAGAAGTTCGGTGTAAGTCTAGTTTGTATGCCACATCTCCAATTCGCCAATAATCTCAAAGGGTCCCACATAACGAGGTGCCAATTTGCCCTTCTTGCCGACGCAACACACCACGCATAGGAGACACCTTCAAGAATACATATTCCCCGACCTTTGAATTCCACGTGCTTCCGCTTTGGATCCGCATAACTTTTACGCCTACTAAAATTTGTCTTGATCGCATGATGCTTAAGGAATCTTTTGAGTGATCGAACCAATTCAGATCCTGCTAACTTCCAGTTCACCAACTTCTTCCCAACATACGGGATCTACACTTGAGCCATACAAGGCCCTCGAAGGTGCCATTTTGATACTTGCATGATAAATTTGTTATTATACACGAATTCAACCAACGGTAGATACCAATCCCATTGACCACCAAAGTCTATCACGCACATCCGAAGCATATCCTCTAAGGTCTGAATAGTCCTTTCCGATTGTCCGTCCGATACGAGAATGGAAGGCGTCTTGAAGTCCAACTGTACCAAGTTCCTCTTGTAACTTTTTCCAAAACCTTGAAGTAAATTACATTTACCGGACACTATAGAAGCCGGGACACCGTGAAGGTGACAATCCTTTCCGGATACACTCTTGCATACTTAGCTACGAGGTAGGTAGTCTTTACCTGGGAAGAAAATCGCTGACTTAGTCAATCGATCCACAATTACCCGGATGGAGTCATAACCGGTGAAGTCTTGGGTAAACCTGATACAAAATCTATAGTAATCCTTTCCTATTTCCACTGCGGTATAGGAGGCGGTACCACGATGCTCTAATTTAACTGGCGACCGTCGGACATTTGGAGACAAACTCTGCTACATCTCTCTTCATCCCGCTCCACCAATAATTTCCTTTCAAATCATGGTACATCTTTGTGGAGCCGGATGCCTTGTAAGTTGTACATTGAGCTTCTTCTAAAATCTCCTTCCGAGATTATCCACATCGGGGAACACGGCGACTAGAGCCCATCATGAGGGTGCCATCATCATTTATAACAAAGTTATTAGCTCGACCTGCTGCACATCTTCCAAGATTTTCTACAGCTGTGGGTCCGATTACGAGCCATCCTAATTCAACCGACAAGCACGAGCCTAACCACGAAATGTGCTAACAACACACCCGATTCTAATTTTTCCACCGAAACCCTTGATCATACAGTTCATGCAACCCTTTGGCCGTGGTCTCTTCTCTACACCCGGCATGAGCAAGACTACCTCGACTTCCTGCTCAAAGCATCGGCCACAACATTCGCATTACCCGGGTGGTAGAGAATATTACAATCATAGTCCTTGGAAGCTCTAACCACCTTCTCGCCTCAGGTTCAAATCATACGTTGAAAAATATACTTTAAGCTTTTATGATCCGTATAAATCTCGCGTCTCTCCATAGAGATAGTGCCTCCAAATCTTTAATGCAAAATTCACTGCGCCATCTCCAAATCGTGGGTCGGGTAATTTTGTTCATGCTTCTTCAATTGCCTAGACGCATAAGCTATTACCTTTCCATTTTGCATCGGAACACAACCCAAACCCACTCTGAAGCGTCGCAATACCAGTGAATCCACCGGTCCCAAAAGGTAAGGTCAACCTGCGGGCTGAAGTCAAACAGTCCTTCAACTTTTGAAAGCTTCTCTCGCACGCGTCGATCCCTTTGAGCGACATTCTTGAGTCAATTTAGTCAAAGGCTGCTATCCTCGAAAAGTCTTGCACAAATCGGTAGTAGCACGCCAACCTAAAAGCTCGCACTTGATCCTTTGAAGTTGGCCTCTGCCAATCGATCACTTGCCTCCACTTTCTTAGGGTCCACAGATACCCTCTTTGAACTATGTGCCCTAGAAAGCAACGCTTTCCAGCGAACTTCGCACTTGGAGAACTTAGCGTACAATTGATGTTCCTCAAAGTCCGAAGTACTATCCTCAAGTGCCACGCATGCTCCTCTTCGCCTTTGGAATAAACCAAGATATCATCAATGAATCACGATGACAAAACGATCCGAAATTCCTTGAACACTCGATTCATCAAATCCATAAAAGCCGCGGGGGCATTAGTGAGTCCAAACGACATCACGGGAAACTCATAATGCCCATAGCAGCGTCACGAGCCGTCTTTGGCACGTCTTCACCACGGATCCTCAACTGGTGATACCCCGATCGCAAATCAATCTTGGAGAAATACACGGCTCCACGAAGGCTGATCGAATAGGTCATCGATGCGAGGGCGGATCGATTCTGAATCGTCGCCTTATTTAGTTCTTGCGTGTCGATGCAAGGCATAGTACCATCCTTCTTCTTCTGAGCGAGCGAGGCACCCCAAGGGAGCGTACTAGGTCTAATGAAACCCTTACCTAGGAGGTCTTGCAAACTGCTCCTTTAGCTCTCTTAACTCGGCCGGTGCCATTCGATAGGGCGGCAAAGAAATAGGTGTTGTACCGGTATCACGTCGATAATTCTATCTCTCATTGGGCGGCAATCCGGTAGTTCTTGGAAACACATCGGAAACTCATGAACCAGGAACATCTTGACGCAACCTTTCCTTGCAGAGGTATCCCTAACCAAAGCCAAATATCCACGACATCATGGTGACATCCGCTTCAAATTATGTCCTTGAAACCACGAGATTAGTGGGAGAAGGTATCTGCTCACCTTTAAAATAGAACTCGAGTCTCCGGGGAATTCGAAAAGTCACTTGTTTCTCCCGGCAGTCCAACATGGCAAAATGCAAAGCTAACCAATCCATTCCCAAAATTACATCAAAATCCATCACATCTAAAAGAATTAGGTCGGCAACCAAATCTCGACCCTCAGCGGACACGGATACCGACGCCGGTCTCTAAGGCCTCACTTAACGGCGTAGTGGCCAGACATCGGGGCCGGGAAGCCTAACAATTTGGACATCCAATCTTAAGGCAAAACTAGGCGATCACGAAGAATGGGTAGCCCCGGTCTAACAAAACTCTAGCCTCGGAATGACAAACAAGAATAGTACACGACACCCACGGCATTTGAGGCTCGCGCATCTTGAGGAGTGAAGGTGAACACTCTAGCTTGCCCCCATTTGTTGTTGAGACCACAGAGCTCGACCTTGAACCACGCCCCCAGGCCAGGCCTCACGAGATCTACCTCCAAAACTACGGCCTGCTGTCCAACAAACGAGATCCATCTTGAAAATGTCCAGGGTTGCAAGAAAGGCGGGTCGGGTCGCGCTAGACGAGCCTTGGAAAAAGGCCGGTCGACTGAAATAGCGAGGACACTCTCGAGCCATATGTCCCATCTCACCACACCTAAAGCAGGCTCCACGGACATTGAGGCACGGTCCACTGATGTGACTGCCACACATCCGACAAGTCACGGCCCCGAACTAGTCTTCTTTGTGCTTTGAACTCGCCCTTTACCACTGAAGCCACGACCCGGTCGAAATACTCGATTACTCCTCCCGATTATGCCTACCCTTTCTTTGGACACGGTGACCTCTACATGCAGTGCTTTGGTCGGTCCGCCGAGTAACTTCCACTACCATAATGCGGCCGCGACGGTGCGCCTTTGGGTGACCCTCAACCCTGGTTTTCTTCTTCCTACAATCGTCGGTCCTTGATTAAACCCTCGTAACGTCATCTCCATCAGCCTCGCCATGTCAGTAACTTCTAAGAAGCTGCTCCTCCTAGATTGAACCAAAGAAACAAACTCTGGGCCGAGCCCTGAAATGTATTTGCTATTCTTCTGCTCCTCAGTCTCCACGGCATAAGGTGCATACCTACTCGGTGAACAAATTGCACGGTGTATTCAGCCACGGATGATTCTCCCTTGACTAACCTTTCAAACCTCTCCCTGTACTCCTGCCCTTGCTGAAAGGGATGAAGTACTCTTGAATCTATCTCCGAATTGCCTCCACGACAACCCATCCGGAAAGGCGGATATAATCTCCGAACCGGGATGCTATTCCCTTCAAGGAAAACCCGGCCATCTCGATGGTCCTCCTGTCGGAAACAGTGCAAATCGGACGCCCTCTTTTCAACCTCATCCAAAAGTCCGGAGGGTCTCCGGTACATCCCATCAAACTCCACAGGTCTTAACTTGGTATACTTAGACATAGGGACATCGTCCGGATTCCTATCTGGGACCCATTGCTTGCGGCTTCACACTGGCGACTGCTGCTGGCGAAAAGGCTGGTATACTTAGACATAGGGACATCGTCCGGATTCCTATCTAGGACCCACTAGCACGGCTTCTGCACCACGAGCGACTGCTGCTTCTTTGAAAACTAACAAGCTGCTCTAAGGCCCACTGCATCCCGGTCATCTTGGACACAAAGCCTCCATTGAATTTCACCGGCACCATGTACCTCCGAGCCTCGCCCTGATCCGGTTGGGCGGTACCGAGGCCTACCCTCGCCTTCGGTACCATGGGGTTTGGGTCAGGAAAGCCGTCCGAGTAGAAAACTCATCTTCGCCTTCCTAGGCCGATCTTTACACATTGCGATCGCTCGGGTTCTCGGCATTGGCAAGAGCTGAAAATGAACAACAAGCTATTAACCCAATGAGACTCTCTAACGATAAGCAGGATACTAGAATCAACGAAACATGCAAGGACATACTCAATTTTTCCTAGTTTCCGCAGTAGTTTACAAAGCTAATCTAGGTCGAAGGAAAAACTAAACCTAAGCTCTGATACCAACTTTGTCACGACCCACTTTGGGGGCCCGTGACCGGCACTAGGGAATGGGTAGGCTTAAGGCCACCGAAACCCGTAGTAAGCCTTACCAACCCGCAAATCCATATATACAATTAACCAAATATAAAGTAGTCATAATTGTCTTGCATAATACATCATCATACTACCAACAGGAGTCAGAATAGTTATATAAATTTTAAAATTTCCTACTGCGGATACTCTAGAGTAAAAATGACAAGTATATAAGTACAAGATAATTACAAAAGTCAGAAGAAGAAGAAGTGATTTGTCGGGTATCTTGATGGCGAAGGTCTTTAACTATCACGAAAAAAAATTACAAGCGGGGTATGGGTCTCGAGTGAGATAAAATCAAATAATCTAAAGACTATTGCAGTCTTCACAGGAAATATTAATTATTCGAGTCCATATATCAAACCCCGAACATAAACGGAAATCATGATGTCATCATACCATAATGAAATAAATAAATAAAAATATCTTTGTTTCTTTTCTTTCCGGACGAGTGGCTCGGTAGAACCCTAAACCCCAAATTCTAGTAGCCTTTCGGCTCTCTTAATCCAACAAGTCGGCGCCCGAGAGCAAGCTCGATCGGGGTCCTTACCTCAGTCCCGAACACTTGAATTCCAAATAAGCCGGCCAGGAGAGCATTGCTTTCGTCGGGGACCTTAACTCCGGTAATCATTGAACTCGGCCCGGAGAGCAAGCTCGATCGGGCAGACAAATCCATAATAACCTTATATCCATGATCATTAGAGTGCGCTGATCACGATGTAACCCATCGGTGGCATGTTCTAAGCCACATTTCCCAATTCGCAATCATCACATATAATAAATATTATTATCCCGATGAACTCAACCAACACATATCGGAAATAAAGATTAAAGATTTAAGGTAAAACAACGTGAAATTTGTGAGGGAAAAATAATAACGTTTATCTTATTATAACAAACTAATAATAATATTTATATTATTTCAAATATTAATAATCAAGTGAAATCATTTATTTTGCGATACTAATAATCATATTATGCATGAACTTTCAAAATAGCATATCAAATCGGACTTAGCAATAGTGCAATGATTAAATGACTTTAACTCCACGGATCTAACGCGTTCGCGATCAGCTCCCTACGCTCGGGTGGAGGCTGGTGGGAAAATTGAATTATCTAATAACAAAAGACATACAATTAATAGACATTCAAAAATTTTTCCTAAACTTAGACCTAAATTATTGCTAGAGTAAATTGGACTCGAGGATTACTGAAAATTTGACAGAACCTCCCTAAGTCGGATATTTTACCCCCCGTAAAGCGGGTCCAGGACTGCCAAAAACATATCAAACATGCTTTGGAATTTAATAGCGGAAGCTGGCCCTGAGAGCGCACTAATATTTTCCGACTCCAAAACACCACAACCCAAACAATTTAATTTGATTTATTTTTAAACTACCCAACACAAGCAATTAATAGCCACAATAACTTTCTAATATTATAACAAAATTTTCGAGTCTAATAAAATTATACTGAGTTAAAAATTAAAAGATTCCGGCGTCCGGAAACTATTTGAGGGTCAGGAGCCGTCTATAGCGATGTCGAATTCAAATCAGGAGCGCCTCTGTGAAGCTCAAGTTCTTGGGGAGTCGGGAGTACAAGAGTTTTGGTAGGAAAGTGGCCGGGAAGGCGGCGGATCGGGTAGGAAAGTCGGCGCTCCTGTGACACTTCGAGGCTGCCGGCAAGTTTTTCGAACGGAGGAGGGTTGCTTCCGGGGTTTTTGGGGATGGGGAGTCAGATCCGGCGTCGGTTCTGGGAAAGGGCCGGCGGAAAGCCCGACAATGGCTCCCCAGCCTGGTCGGCGTCGGCGGGAAGGGCGGGGAGGACGGGGAGGCGGGGAATGGGGGAGCGGTGGGGCTGCTGGGAGGGAGAAGGAAGGAAAAGGAGAAGGAGAGGGAAGGGAGGAAGGAAAGAGAGAGAGGGAGGAGAAAAAGGAGGATTTTTTTTTTTAAAATATATATATATATATATATATATATATATATAATTATTATTATTATTACAACTAAGGGTGTTACAACACGTTTACGTGGTTATTTTCTTACATTGATAAGTATACCACTTTTACGGGGTCGTATTCTCATGTTAAATTTTTAGCACTTTTCTCAGGTTGTTTTGTCAAATTCATAAATATACACGTTTTACGGGGTTGTTTTCTCATATTATAAAATTAACCTATTTAAGGGGTTGTTTTCTCATACTCACAAATATACCAAAATTACGGGTTTATTTTCGCCGATTGATAAATATCCCCGTATTACGGGGTTATTTTCTCATATTAATAAATTTACTCTTTCTACGAGGCTATTTTCTTATATTGATAAATATAAAACCTTTACGGGGTCGTTTTCTCATATTTAATTATTAGCACTATTATACGGTTGTTTTGTCAAATTCATAAATTTACACGTTTTGCGGGGTTATTCTCCTATATCGACAAATATATCCCTTTTTACGGGGTTGTTTTCTCATACTCTAAAATTAACCCTTTTCAAAGGGTTGTTTTCCCATACTCACAAATATACCAAAATTATGGGTTATTTTTTCCGATTGATAAATATCCCTATATTACGGGGTTGTTTTCTCATATTAAAAAATTTACCCCTTCTACGAGGCTGTTTTCTCAGACTCGCAATTACACTACTTTTATGGGATTGTTTTCTCATATTCATAAATATACACATTTTACGAGGATATTTTCTTATATTGATAATTATACAACTTTTACGGGGTCGTTTTCTCATGTTAAATTATTGGCACTATTATGGGGTTGTTTTGTCAAATTCATAAATTTACACGTTTTACGGGGTTATTTTTTATATCGATAAATATACCTCTTTAACGAGGTTGTTTTCTCATACTCTAAAATTAACCCATTTTAAGGGGTGGTCTTCCATACTCACATATATACCAAAATTACGGGGTTATGTTCTCTGGTTGATAAATATCTCCGTATTATGGAGTTGTTTCCTAATTTTTATAAACATATCCCTTCTATGGGGTTGTTTTCTCATATTATAAAATTTATCCATTCTCACGAAATTGTTTTCTGGTTCATGATTACTACCATTCTGAGGGTTGTTTCCTCGAATTCATAAAAATACACATTTTACGGGGTTATTTTCTTATATTGATAAATATACCACTTTCACGGGTTCATTTTCTCATATTAGATTTTTAGCACTATTATGGGGTTGTTTTATCAAATTCATAAATATACACGTTTTACACAGTTATTTTCTTATATCGACAAATATACCCCTTTTACGAGGTTGTTTTCTCATATTATAAAATTAACCCATTTAAGGGGCTGTTTTCTCATACTCACAAATATACAAAAATTACGGGATTATTTTCTCCGATTGATAAATATCCCCGTATTACGAGGTTGTTTTCTCATATTAAAAAATTTACCCCTTCTACGAGGCTGTTTTCTTAGACTCGCTGTTACACTACTTTTACGGGGTTGTTCTGTGAGATTCATAAATATACAAGTTTTACGGGGTTATTTTCTTTTATTGTTAGTTATACTATTTTTACGGGGTTGTTTTCTCATATTATATAATTCGCACTATTATGGGGTTGTTTTGTCAAATTCATAAATTTACACGTTTTGTGGGGTTATTTTCTTATATCGATAAATATACCACTTTTATAGGGTTGTCTTCTCATATTATAAAATTAACCCATTTAAGGGGTTGTTTTCTCATACTCACAAATATAACAAGATTACGGTGTTGTTTTCTCATATTAAAAAATTTACGCCTTCTACAAGGTTGTTTTTTTAGACTCGCAATTACACTGCTTTTATAGGGTTGTTTCCTTAGATTTACAAATATACACGTTTTACGGGATTATTTTCCTATATCGACAAATATCCCCCTTTTACGGGGTCATTTTCTCATATTAAATTATTAGCACTATTATGGGGTTGTTTTCTCAAATTTATAAATATACACGTTTTACAGTGTTATTCTCTTATATCGATAAATATACCCCATTTACGGAGTTTTTTTGTCAAATTCATAAATATATACGTTTCACGGATTATATGTATAAATATACCACTTTTACGGGGTCATTTTCAAATATTAAATTATTAGCACTATTATGAGGTTGCTTTCTAAAATTTAAAAATATACACATTATACGGGGTAATTTTCTGATATCGACAAATATACTCCTTTTATGGGGTTGTTTTCTGATATTATAAAATTAACCAATTTAAGGGGTTGTTTTCTCATACTCACAAATATACAAAATTACGGGTTATTTTCTTCGATTGATAAATATTTCCATATTATGGGGTTGTTTTCTCATATTAAAAAATTTATTCCTTTTACGAGGCTATTTTCTCAGACTCACAATTACACTAGTTTTAAGGGGTTGTTTTCTCAGATTCACAAATATACACGTTTTACGAGGTTATTTTCTTATATTGATAAATATACCACTTTTACGGATCGTATTCTCATATTAAATTTTTAGCACTTTTCTAGGATTGTTTTGTCAAATTCATTAATATACACATTTTACGGGGTTATTTTCTTATATCGACAAATATACCCCTTTTACGGGATTATTTTCTTATATTATAAAATTAACCAATTTAAGGTGTTGTTTTCTCATACTCATAAATATACAAAATTACGGGGTTATTTTCTTTGATTGATAAATATCCCCGTATTATGGGGTTGTCTTCTCATATTAAAAAATTTATCTTTTCTACGATGCTATTTTCTCAGACTCGCAATTACACTAGTTTTACGGGGTCATTTTTTCATATTCACAAATATACACGTTTTACGTGGTTATTTTCTTATATTGATAAATATACCACTTTTACGAGTCGTATTCTCATATTAAATTTTTGCACTTTTCTAGGGTAGTTTTGTCAAATTCATAAATATACACGTTTTACGGGGTTATTTTCTTATATCGATAAATATACCCCTTTTACGGGATTATTTTCTCATATTATTAGATTAACCCACTTAAAGGGTTATTTTCTCATACTCTCAAATATACCAAAATTACGGGGTTATTTTCTAATATTTACAAATATATCCCACTTACGGGGTTGTTTTCTCATATTTAAAAATTTACCCCTTCTACAAGGCTGTTTTCATAGACTCGCAATTCCACTACTTTTACGGGGTTCATTTATTATATTCATAAGCATACAAGTTTTACAGGCTTATTTTCTTATATTAGTAAATTTACCACTTTTACGGGGTCATTTTCTCATATTAAATTATTAGCACTATTATAGGGTTGTTTTGTCAAATTCATAAATTTCCACGTTTACGAGGTTATTTTCTTATATCAACAAATATACTCCTTTTACGGGGTTGTTTTCTCATATTATAAAATTAGCCCGTTTATGGGGTTGTTTTCGAGTACTCAGAAATATACTAAAATTACGGGGTTGTTTTCTCCGATTGATAAATATCACTGTATTACGGGGTTGTTTTCTCATATTAAAAAATTCACCCCTTCTACGAGGCTGTTCTCTCAGAGTCGCAATTACACTATTTTTACAGGATTGTTTTCGCAGATTTATAAATATACATATTTTACGGCGTTATTTTCTTATATTGATAAATATAAAAAATTTACAGGGTCGTTTTCTCATATTAAACTTATAGCACAATTATGGGGTTGTTTTGTTAAATTTATAAATATACACGTTTTATAGGGTTATTTTCTTATATCGACAAATATATCTCTTTTACGGGATTATTTTTTGATACTCTAAAATTAATCTATTTAAAGGGGTTATTTTTCCATACTCATAAATATACCAAAATTATGGGGTTATTATTTTTGATTGATAAATATGCTCATACTACGGGGTTGTTTTCTCATATTAAAAGCTTTACCTCTTCTACCAGGCTGTTTTCACAGACTCGCAATTACACTACTTTTATGGGTTCTTTTCTCAGATTCATAATATACACGTTTTATGAGATTATTTTCTTATATTGATAAATATACCGCTTTTACGGGGTCATTTTCTCATATTAAACTATTAGCATATGGGGTTGTTTTGTCAAATTAAAAAATATATACGTTTTATGGGGTTATTTTCTTATATCAACAAATATAATCCTTTTACAGGGTTGTTTTCTCATATTATTTAATTAACCCATTTAATGGGTTGTTTGCTCAAACTTACAAATATACCAAAATTACAATATTATTTTCTCCAATTGATAAATATCCCCGAATTACGGGGTTGTTTTATCATATTAAGAAATTTACCCCTACTACGAGGTTGTTTTCTCAAACTCACAATTACACTATTTTACAAGGTTGTTATCTCATATTCATAAATATACACGTTTTACGGAGTTATTTTCTTATATTGATAAATTTACCACTTTTACGGGGTCATTTTCTCATATTAAATTATTAGCACTATTATGGAGTTATCTTCTCAAATTTATAAATATACACGTTTACGGGTTTATTTTCTTATATCGACAAATATATCCCATTTACGGGGTTATTTTCTCATATTATAAAATTAACCCATTTAAGGGGTTGTTTTCTCATACTCACAAATATACCAAAATTACGGGGTTATTTTCTTCGACTGATAAATATTCCCGTATTACGGGATTATTTTCTCATGTTAAAAAAATTACCCCTTCTACGAGACTGTTTTCACAGACTCGCTATTACACTACTTTTACGGGGTTCTTTTTTCAGATTCAAAAATATACACATTTTACGGGATTATTTTCTTATATTGATAGATATACCACATTTACGGGGTTGTTTTCTCATATTAGATTATTAGCACTATTATACGGTTATTTTGTCAAATTCATAAATATACAAGTTTTACAGAGTTATATTCTTATGTCGACAAATACACTTCTTTTACGTGGTTGTGTTTGCATATTATTAAATTAACCCATTTAAGGGATTGTTTTCTCATACTCTCAAATATACCAAAATTACGAGGTTATTTTCTCCGATTGATAAATATCCTTGTATTACGGGGCTGTTTTCTAATATTAAAAAATTTACCCCTTCTACGAGCCTGTTTTCTCGGATTCGCAATTACAATACTTTTACACGGTTATTTTCTAAGATTTATAAATACACGTTTTACGGAGTTATTTTCTTATATTGATAAATATAAAATTTTTACGGGGTCGTTTTCTCATATTAAATTATTAGCATTATTATAGGGTTGTTTTATCAAAAATTCATACATTTACACGTTTTACGGTGTTATTTTCCTATATCGACAAATATATTCCTTTTACGGGGTTATTTTCTGATACTCTAACCCATTTAAGGGTGTTGTTTTCCCATACTTACAAATATACAAAAATTACAGGGTTATTATTTTCGATTGATAAATATTCCTGTACTATGGGTTTGTTTTCTCATACTAAAAAATTTACCCCTTCTACGAGGTTGTTTTCACAGAGTCGCAATTACACTACTTTTACGGGGTTCATTTCTCAAATTCATAAATATACACGTTTTATGGGATTATTTTCTTATATTGATAAACATACCACTTTTACGGGGTCATTTTCTCATATTAGATTATTAGCACTATTATGGGGTTGTTTTGTCGAATTCATAAATATACACGTTTTACGGGTTATTTTCTGATATCGAAAAATATACCCCTTCTACAAGATTTTTTTCTCATAATATAAAATTAACCCATTTAAGGGGTTGTTTTCTCATACTCACAAATATACAAAAATTACAAGATTATTTTCTCCGATTGATAGATATCCCCGTAATACAGGGTTGTTTTCTCATATTAAGAAATTTACCCCTTCTACAAGGCTGTTTTCACATACTCGTTGTTACACTACTTTTACGGGGTTGTTCTTTGAGATTCATAGATATACACGTTTTATAGGGTTATTTTCTTTTGTTGATAGTTATACTATTTACCCCTTCTATGAGGCTGTTTTCTCAAACTCGCAATTACACTACTTTTAAAGGGTTGTTATCTCATATTCATAAATATACATATTTCACAGATTATTTTCTTATTAAAATATAAAACTTTTACGGTCGTTTTCTCATATTAAATGATTAGCACTTATTATGGGGTTGTTTTCTCAGATTCCTTAAATATACACGTTTCTGAGGGTTATTTTTTTATATATACAAATATACCCCATTTGTGAGGTTGTTTTCTCAAATTCAAAATACCCAGTTTCTGAGTTTTTAATTATATGGATAAATATACCTCTTTCACCAGGTCGTTTTCTCATATTAAGTTATTAGCAAATATGGGGTTGTTTTGTCAAATTCATAAATATACATGTTTTACGGGTTATTTTCTTATATAAACTATATCCTTTTGAGGTTGTTTTCTCATATTATAAAATTAACCCATTTAAGGGATTGTTTTCTCATACTCACAAATATACCAAAATTCTGGGGTTATTTTCTTGACTGATAAATATTCCCGTATTACGGATTATTTTCTCATATTAAAATTACCCTTCTACGAGGTTGTTTTCAGGACTCGTATTACCTACTTTTACGGGTTCTTTTCTGATTCAAAATATACACATTTTACGGGATTATTTTCTTATATTGATAGATATACCACATTTGGTCGTTTCTCATATTAGATTATTAGCCTTTATCCGGTTATTTTGTCAAATTCATAAATATACAAGTTTCTGAGTTATTCTTATGTCGACAAATACACTTCTTTTACGTGGTTGTGTTCTCATATTATTAAATTAGCCCATTTAAGGGATTGTTTTCTCATACTCAAATATACCAAAATTACAGGGTTATTTTCCAGTTGATAAATATATCCTTGTATTACGGGGTTGTTTCTAATATTAAAATTTACCCCTTCTACGAACACATTTTCGGATTCGCAATTACAATACTTTTACACGGTTATTTTCTAAGATTTATAAATACACGTTTCGGAGTTATTTTCTTATATTGATAAATATAAAATTTTGGTCGTTTTCTCATATTAAATTAATAGCACTATTATAAAGTTGTTTGTCAAAATTCATACATTACACGTTTCACGGTGTTATTTTCCTATATCGACAAATATATTCCTTTTACGGGGTTGTTTTCATATTCACAACCCATTTAGGTGTTTTCCCATACCTAAATATACAAAATAAAATTACGAGTTATTATTTCGATTGATAAATATTCACATACTACGAGTTTGTTTCTCATACTAAAAAATTTACCCTTCTGAGGTTGTTTTCACGGTCATAGTTACACTACTTTTTGAGGTTCATTTCTCAAATTCATAAATATACACGTTTTGTAGGATTATTTTCTTATATTGATAAACATACCACTTTTACGAGTCATTTTCTCATAATAGATTATTACACTTATTATGGGGTTGTTTTGTCGAATTCATAAATATACCGCGTTTCACAGGTTATTTTTCTTATGTCGAAAATACCCTACTAGATTTTTGCTCATAATATAAAATTAACCCATTTAAGGGGTTGTTTTCTCATACTCACAAATATACAAAATTACAAGATTATTTTCTCAGATTGATAGATATCCGTGTCTGAGGGTTGTTTTCTCATATTAAAAATTTACCCTTCTACAAAATTTGTTTTCAGAATCATTTATTCTACTTTGAAGTTGTTCTTTGAGATTCACTAGATATACCGCGTTTTATAGGGTTATTTTCTTTTGTTGATAGTTATACTATTTACCCCTTCTATGAGGCTGTTTTCTCAAACTCGCAATTACACTACTTTTAAAGGGTTGTTATCTCATATTCATAAATATACACGTTTTACGGAGTTATTTTCTTATATAGATAAACATAAAACTTTTACGGGGTCGTTTTCTCATATTAAATGATTAGCACTATTATGGGGTTGTTTTCTCAAATTCATAAATATACACGTTTTACAGGGTTATTTTTTTATATATACAAATATACCCCATTTACGAGGTTGTTTTGTCAAATTCATAAATATACATGTTTTACTGAGTTTTTAATTATATGGATAAATATACCTCTTTCACCAGGTCATTTTCTCATATTAAGTTATTACCAAATATGGGGTTGTTTTGTCAAATTCATAAATATACATGTTTTACGGGTTATTTTCTTATATCGACAACTATATCCTTTTTCAGGGTTGTTTTCTCATATTATAAAATTAACCCATTTAAGGGATTGTTTTCTCATACTCACAAATATACCAAAATTACGGGGTTATTAATAAATATCCCCGTATTACGGGGTTGTTTTCTCATATTAAAAATTTACCCCTTCTACGAGGCTGTTTTATCAGACTCGCAATTACACTACTTTTATAAGGTTGTTTTCTCAGACTCATAAATATACACGTTTTACGGGGTTATTTTCTTATATTTATAAATATACTACTTTACAGGGTCATTTTCTCATATTAAATATACACGGTTTACGGGGTTATTTTCTCATACTATAAAATTAATCCATTTAATTGGATTGTTTTCCCATACTCACAAATATACCAAAATCACGAGATTATTATTTTCGATTGATAAATTTTCCCGTACGACGAGGTTGTTTTCTCATAGTAAAAAATTTGCCCCTTCTACGAGGCTGTTTTCACAAACTCACAATTACACTACTTTTACGGGGTTCTTTTCTCAGATTCATAAATATACACGTTTTACGAGATTATTTTCTTATATTGATAAATATACCACTTTTACAGGGTCATTTTCTCATATTAAATTATTAGCACTATTATGGGGTTCTTTTGTCAAATTCATAAATATACACATTTTATGGAGTTATTTTCTTATATCGACAAATATACCCCTTTTACGGGGCTGTTTTGTCATATTCTAAAATTAACCCAATTAAGGGGTTGTTTTCTCATACTCACAAATATACAAAAATTATGGGGTTATTTTCTCCTATTGATAACTATCCCCGTATTACGACGTTGTTTTCTAATGTTTATAAACATACCCATCTTATGGTGTTGTTTTCTCATATTAAAAGATTTTTCCCCTTCTACAAGGCTATTTTCTCAGACTCGCAATTACACTACTTTTACGTGGTTGTTTTCTCATATTCATAAATATACACGTTTTACGGGTTACTTTCCTTATATTGATAAATATACCACTTTTACGGGGTCGTATTCTCATATTAAATTTTTAGCACTATTATGGAGTTGCTTTGTCAAATTCATAAATATACACGTTTTACGGGGTTATTTTCTTATATTGACAAATATACCCCTTTTACGGGGTTGTTTTCTCATATTATAAAATTAACCCATTTAAGGGGTTGTTTTCTCATACTCATAAATATACTAAAATTACGGGGTTATTTTCTCTCATTGATAAATATTCCTGTATTACAGGGTTGTTTGCTAATATTTATAACTATACCCCTCTTACGGGGTTGTTTTCTCATTCTAAAAAATTTACCCCTTCTACGATGCTGTTTTTTGAGACTCACAATTACACTACTTTTATGGGGTTGTTTTCTCAAATTCATAGATATACACATTTTACGGTATTATTTTCTTATATTGATAAATATACATCTTTTACAGGGTCTTTTCTCATATTATTAAATTAGCCCATTTAAGGGTTGTTTTCTCATACTCACAAATGTACCACAATTACGGGGTTATTCCCTCATATTCATAAATATCCCTGTATTACAGTTTGTTCCATATTAATAAATTTACACCTTCTGCGATGTTGTTTTCTCACATTAAAATATTTACCCATTATCGAGGTTGTTTTCTTAGACTCGCATTACACTACTTTCCGGGGTTGTTTTCGATTCATAAATACACACGTTTCTTGGGTTATTTTCTTATATTAATAAATATACCACTTTTACGGGATTATTTTCTCATATAATAAAATTAACCCATTTAAGGGGTTGTTTTCTCATACTCACTAATATATCAAAATTACGGGATTATTTTCTCCGATTAATAGATATCACCGTACTACAGGGTTATTTTCTCATATTTATAAATTTTTCCCTTCTACGAGACTGTCTTCTTAGACTCGCAATTACACTACTTTTACGAGGTTGTTTTCTCAAATTCATAAATATACACACGTTTTGCGGTGTTATTTTCTTATATTGATAAATATGCCACTTTTACGAGTCGTTTTCTCATATTAAATTATTAGCACTAGTATGGGGTTGTTTTCTCAAATTCATAAATATACACATTTTACAGGGTTGTTTTCTCATATTTAAAAATTTAACCCATCTACGAGGCTGTTTTCTCAAACTCGCAATTACACTAATTTTGCAGGGTTGTTTTCTCAAATTCATAAATATAAACATTTTGTGGGTTATTTTCTTATATTGATAAATATACCACTTTTACGGGGTTATTTTTTCATATTAAATTATTACCACTATTATAGTATTATTTTCTCAGATTCATAAATATACACGTTTTACGAGGTTATTTTTTTATATCGACAAATATACCTCTTTTACGGGGTTGTTTTCTCATATCATAAAATGAACCCATTTAAGGGGTTGTTTTCTCATACTCAAATAATATACCACAATTATGGGGTTATTTTCTTAGATTCATAAATATCCCCATATTACGGGGTTGTTTTCACATATTAAAAAATTTACACCTTCTACACGGTTGTTTTATCATATTAAAAAATTTACTCATTCTACGAGGTTGTTTCTTAGACTCGGAATTACACTACTTTTACAGGGTTGTTTTCTCAGATTCTTAAATACATGTGGGTTGTGGTTATTTTCCTTATCAATATACCACTTTTCTGAAGTTGTTTTCTCATATTATAAAATTTAACCCATTTAAGGGGTTGTTTTCTCATACTCACAAATATACCAAAATTATAGAATTATTTTCTTCAATTGATAAATATATACGCATTACGGGGTTATTTTCTCATATTTAAGAATTTATTCGTTCTATGACGTTGTTTTCTTAGACTCACAATTACACTACTTTTACGGGGTTGTTTTCTCATATTATAAAATTAACCCATTTAAAAGGTTGTTTTCTAATACTCACAAATATACCAAAATTATGAGGTTATTTTCTCCGATTGACAAATGTCCCCGTATTACAAGGTTATTTCTTATATCGACAAATATACCCCTTTTACTGGGTTGTTTTCTCATATTATAAAATCAACCAATTTTTAAGGGGTTTTTTCTCATACTCACGAATATACCAAAATTACGGGGTTATTCTCTTCAATTAATAAATATCCCCGTATTACGGGGTAGTTTTCTTATATTAAAGGATTTACCTATTCTACGAGGTTGTTTTCTCAAACTCACAATTACACTACTTTTACGGGGTTGTTTTCTCAGATTCATAAATATACACACGTTTTACGGGGTTATTTTCTTATATTGATAAATATACCACTTTTACGGGGTTATTCTCTCATATGAAATTATTAGCACTATTATGTGGTTGTTATCTCAAATTCATAAATATACACGTTTTACGCGGTTATTTTCTTATGTCGACAAATATACCATTTTTACGGGGTTGTTTTCTCATATTATATAATTAACCCATTTAAAGGCTTGTTATCTCATATTCACATATACAAAAATTACAGGGTTATTTACTCCGGTTGATAAATATCCCCGCATTACGGGGTTGTTTTCTCATATTAAAAAATATACCCCTTCTAGGAGGCTGTTTTCTCATACTCGCAATTACACTACTTTTACGGGGTTATTTTCTCATATTCATAAATATACACGTTTTACGGGGTTACTTTCTTATATTGATAAATATACCACTTTTATGGGACTGTTTTCTTATATTAAATTATTAGCACTATTACGGGATTTTGTTCTCAAATTCATAAATATACACGTTTTACGAGGTTATTTTCTTTTATTAACAAATATACTCCATTTACGGGGTTGTTTTCTCATATTATAAAATTAACCCATTTAAGGGGTTGTTTTCTCATACTCACAAATTATACCACAAATACGGGCTTATTTTCTCAGATTCATAAATCATCTCATATTACGGGGTTTTTTCACATATTAAAACATTTACCCCTTCTACGAGGCTGTTTTCTCATATTAAAAAATTTACCTGTTTTACGAGGCTGTTTTCTTAGACTCGCAATTACACTACTTTTATGGGGTTGTTTTCTCATATTCGTAAATACATATGTTTTACGGGGTTATTTTCTTATATTGACAAATATACCACCTTTACGAGGTTGTTTTCTCATATTATAAAATTAACCCATTTAAAGGGTTGTTTTTTCATACTCACAAATATACCAAAATTACGATGTTATTTTCTCCGATTGACAAATATCCCCGTATTATAGTGTTATTTTCTTATATCGACAAATATACCCCTTTTACGGGGTTGTTTTCTCATATTATAAACTTAGCCCATTTAAGGGATTTTTTTCTCATACTCACGAATATACTAGAATTATGGGGTTATTTTTTCCAATTGATGAATATCCCTGTATTACGGGGTTGTTTTCTTATATTAAAAGATTTACCTCTACTACGATGTTGTTTTCCCAGACTAGCAATTACACTACTTTTACGGGTTTTTTTCTCATATTCGTAAATATATACGTTTTTCAGGGTCATTTTCTTCTATTAATAAATATACCACTTTTACGGGGTTGTTTTCTCATATTAAATTATAAGCACTATTTTGGGGTTGTTTTCTCAAATTCATAAATTTACACATTATACAAAGTTATTTTCTTCTATTAACAAATATACCACTTTTACGGAGTTGTTTTCTTATATACTAAAATTAACCGATTTAAGGAGCTGTTTTCTCAAACTCACAAATATATCAAAATTACACGGTTATTTTCTCTGATTGATAAATGTCCTCGTATTACGGGTTGTTTTCTAATATTTATAAATATATCCCTCTTACGTGGTTGTTTTCTCATATTAAAAAATTTACCCCTTCAACGAGGCTTTTTTCTCAGACTCGCAATTACACTACTTTTACGGGGTTATTTTCTCAGATTCATAAATATACAGGTTTTACGATGTTATTTTCTTATATTGATAAATATACCACTTTTACGGGGTCGTTTTCTCATATTAAATTATTAGCACTATTATGAGGTTGTTATCTCAAATTCATAAATATACACGTTTTACAGGGTTATTTTCTTATATCGACAAATATACTCATTTTACGGGCTTGTTTTCTCATGTTAAAAAGTTAACCCATTTAAAGGCTTGTTTTCTCATACTCACAAATATACAAAAATTACAGGGTTATTTACTCCGATTGATAAATATCCCCGTATTACGGGGTTGTTTTCTCTTATACAATACTTTTACGGGGTTGTTTCTCAAATTCATAAATATACACGTTTTGAGAAGTTTTTTTCTTATATTGATAAATATACCACTTTTAATGGATCATTGTCTCATATTAAATTATTAGCACTATTATGGGGTTCTTTTCTCATATTCATAAATATACACGTTTTACGAGGTTATTTTCTTTTATCGACAAATATACCCCTTTTACGGGGTTGTTTTCTCATATTATAAAATTAACCTATTTAAGGGGTTGTTTTCTCATACTCACAAATATACCACAATTACGGGGTTATTTCCTCATATTCATAAATTTTCCTGTATTACGGGGTTGTTTTCACATGTTATAAAATTTACCCCTTCTATGGGGCTGTTTTCTCATATTAATAAATTTACCCGTTTTACGAGGCTGTTTTCTTAGACTCGCAATTACACTACTTTTACGGAGTTGTTTTCTCATATTCGTAAATACACACGTTTTACAGGGTCATTTTCCTATATTGATAAATACATCCTTTTTACGAGGTTGTTTTCTCATATTATAAAATTAACCCATTTAAAGGGTTTTTTTTTCTCATACTCACAGATATATACGAGTGCAGGGGTTATTTTCTCTATTGATAAATATCCAGGTATTCTGGGTTTATTTTCTCATATTTAAAAATTTACCCTTTCTACGAGGCTGTTTTCTCAGACTCGCAATTACACTAATTTTTCATAAATATACACCTTTTATGGAGTTATTTTCTTATATTGACAAATATACCCCTTTTACGGTGTTGTTTTCTCATATTATAAAATTAACTCACTTAAGGGGTTGTTTTCTCATACTTGCAAATATACTAAAATTACAGGGTTATTTTCTCCGATTAATAAATATCCCCGTATTATGGGGCTGTTTTCTCATATTAAAAAATTTACCCCTTCTATGAGGCTGCTTTCTCATATTAAAAATTTTACCACTTCTACGAGGTTGTTTTCTTAGACTCGTAATTACACTACTTTTATGGTGTTGTTTTCTCAGATTCATAAATATATACGTTTTATGGGTTTATTTTCTTATATTGATAAATATATCACTTTTAGGGGGTTGTTTTCTCATATTATAAAATTAACCCATTTAAAAGGTTGTTTTCTCATACTCACAAACATACCAAAATACGGGGTCATTTTCTCCGATTAATAAATATCTCTGTATTACGGGGTTGTTATCTCATATTAAACAATTTACCCTTCTACGGTACATTTTTTTCTCATATTGAAATTAGAATACTTTAAAGTTGTTTTCTGATTCATAAATATACACATTTTAAAAAGTTATTTTCTTATATTGACAAATATACCCCTTTTACGGGGTTATTTTTCGATATTTTAAAATTAACCCATTTAAGGGGTTGTTTTCTCATACTCACAAATATACTATAATTACGGGGTAGTTTTCTCATACTAAAAAATTTATCCCTTCTACGAGAACATTTTCTCGGACTGCATGATACCTATTTTGTGGGGTTGTTTTCTCATATTTATAAATATACATGTTTCCCTAGGTTATTTTCTTATATTGATAAATATACCACTTTAATGGGGTTGTTTTCTCATATTAAATTATTAGCGCTATTATGGGGTTGTTTTATCAAATTCATACGTATACACGTTTCACGAGTTATTTTCTTGTATCGATAATTATACCCCTTTAAGCAGGGTTGTTTTCTCATATTCTAAGGAGTTGTTTTCTCATACATACAAATATACCAAAATTACAGGTTATTTTCTCAGATTGATAAATATCCTCTTATTCTGGGATTATTTTCTAATATTTATAAATATACCCCTCTTACGGGTTTGTTTCTAATATTAAAAATTTACCCCTTCACGATCTTTGTTTTCCTTAGACCCACAATTATACTATTTTTAAAGGGTTGTTTCATAAATATACTCGTTTTCTGAACTTATTTTCTCATGTTGTTGATAAATATACCACTTTTACGGGGTCATTTTTCATATTAAACTATTAGCACTATTGGGGTTATTTTCTCAAATT